>NW_027095700.1:2121638-2311638 GCF_036850995.1 Saccopteryx leptura
CTCTCTCTTGTTTGTTTATATAGGCCTCAAGTGATATGAACTTCTCTCTTATTCCTGCTTTTGCTGCATCCCAAAGATTCTGATATGTTGTATTATCATTTTCATATGTCTGTATATATGTTTTGATCTCCATGCTTATTTCTTCTTAGACCCATTCATTTTTTAAAAGTATGGCAATAGGGAACTCACAACTGTCAATAATTACATTAAATATAAATGGATTAAACTCACCAATAAAAAGATACAGAGTAGCAGAATGGATTAAAAAAGAAATGCTGCCTACAAAAAACACATCTAAGCAACAAGGATAAAAACAAATTCAATATGAAAGGCTGGAAAACAATACTCCAAGTAAATAACATCCAAAAAGAAGCAGGTGTAGCAATACTCATATCTGATAATGCTGACTACAAGACAGCAAATGTACTCTGAGACAAAAAATGGTCATTTCATAATGATTAAGGAGACACTGAATCAAGAAGACATAACAATTATTATTATTATTTTTTTTGTATTTTTCTGAAGCTGGAAACAGGGAGGCAGTCAGACAGACTCCCGCATGTGCCTGACCGGGATCCACCTGGCATGCCCACCAGGGGGCAATGTTCTGCCCATCCGGGGCGTCACTCTGTCGAGACCAGAGCCACTCTAGGGCCTGGGGCAGAGGCCAAGGAGCCATCCCCAGTGCCCGGGCCATCTTTTGCTTCAATGGAGCCTCGGCTGTGGGAAGGGAAGAAAGAGACAGAGAGGAAGGAAAGGGGGAGGGGTGGAGAAGCAGATGGGCACCTCTCCTGTGTGCCTTGCCCAGGAATCGAACCCGGGACTTCCACACGCCAGGCCGATGCTCTACCACTGAGCTAACTGGCCAGGGCCACAATTCTTAATATATATGCACCAAACCAAGGAGCACCAAAATATATAAGATGGCTATGTAAAGTCCTGAAAGAGAGGAACTTTCAGCCAAGATTACTATACCTATCAAAGCTATTCTTCAAATACGAAGGAGAAATAAAAACATTCACAGATACAGAAAAATTGAGGGAATTTATCATCAGAAAATCTCCACTCCAGGAAATACTAAAGGGGGTTTTCCAACCAGATACAAAGAATGAAACAAAAACAAACCACAAGTAAACTTTCCACCAAGAACACAATAAAACCAAATTTAAACTGTAACAACAAAAACAATCATTTTGAAATGACCATTTTTGTCTCAGAGTACTTTTGCTGTTTTGTAGTCAGCATTATCAGATATGAGTATTGCTACACCTGCTTCTTTTTGGATGTTATTTGCTTGGAGTATTGTTTTCCAGTCTTTCACGTTGAATTTGTTTTTATCCTTGTTGCTTAGATGTGTTTCTTGTAGGCAACATACACTTGGATTTTTTTTTAATCCATTCTGCTACTCTGTGTCTTTTTATTGGTGAGTTTAATCCCTTTATATTTAGTGTAATTATTGACAGTTGTGAGTTCTCTATTGCCATTTTATAAATTGATTTCTTTCAGTTTTGTATTTTGTTTGATTCTCCTCTTTTGTTTTTCTATCATTTGTTTTTGTTTGTTTGTATTTCACACCTATTTCCTCTGTTGCTACCTTTTTAAACTCATGCTTCTGTGGTGGTTTTTTCAAGGGTGGTTACCATTACGTAATGAAAGGTGTACCTACCATGTTCATTGTTGTACATTATCTTATGAGTGTTTCTGTACTCCATCGTCCTTTGCTACTGTTAATGTTCATCCTCTCCCTCTTTTTTGTTTTTGTTGTCACAGTTTAAATTTGGTTTTATTGTGTTCTTGGTGGAATGTTTACTTTGGTTTTGTTTTGTTTTGTTCTTTGTATCTGGTTGAAAAACTCCCTTTAGTATTTCCTGGAGTGGGGGTTTTCTGATGATAAATTCCCTCATCTTTTCTGAATCTGTGAATGTTTCTATTTCTCCTTTGTATTTGAAGAATAGCTTTGATGGGTATAGTATTCTTGGCTGAAAGTTCCTCTCTTTCAGGACTTTAAATATTGGGGTCCACTCTCTTCTAGCTTGTAGAGTTTCTGCTGAGAAATCCCATGATAATCTTATAGCCTTTCCTTTATATGTTGTATTCTTCTTTTCCATGCTGCCTTGAGAATTTTATCTTTGTCATTGGTTTGTGCCAATTTAATTATAATGTGCCTTGGAGTAGGTTTTGTAGGGTTAAGAAAACTCAGTGCTCTGTTTGCTTCTTGAATTTGAGGCTTTAGTTCTTTCCACAGGCTTGGGAAGTTCTCATCAATTATTTGTTTGAATATGTTCTTCATTCCATTTTCTCTCTCTTCTTTCTCTGATATATCTATTATTCTTATGTTAGTCTTTTTGATGGAGTCAGACAATTCCTGTAGGGCTTTCTATTTTTTTTAAATTTTTGAGTCTCTCTCTTCTTCTCTCTGTTGTGCCTCAAGTTATTTTTCTTCTATGTCATGAATCCTACCTTCTATCTGGCCTGTTCTATTAGCTTAGCTTGTTACCTCATTTTTCAGTTCATGAATTAAGTTTTTCATATCTGTTTGATTTGTTTATATAGTTTCAATTTCCTTGGTAATATATTCTTTCTGTCATTGAGTTGTTTTCTGAGCTCCCTAAATTGCCTTACTGTGTTTTCTTGTATATCTCTGAGTATTTTTAGGATTTCTATTTTAAATTCTCAGTCATTTAGCTCCAAGGTTTCCAATATATTAAATTTTTTCTTCATAGATTTTTTTCTCATCTATCTGTGCTACTTCTCTGTCTTTTGTTTTCATGTTTTTTTTTTCTTAATGGTATCTGAGGGTGGTTTTGTTGATAACACTAATGAGAATTAATAAAAAATAAAAAGTAAAAAATGAAAAAAAAGAAAATTTATTATTTCCGTTTTTATTCTCTCCTCTAACCTTCTCCTTGAGAAAAAATTGTTATAAACTGTGAATTATATTGTGCTAAATGGAACAAAAACTACCTATAACAAAAGGCTTGAGTTGGGGAGAAGTGATAAAGGTGAATGAAAGGAGGTAGGGACCCACAAAGTGCAAAAATAAAAAATTTGGGTCAAGAATAAAATTATTTGCTTGTAAGTGATGGTTGACTAAGAAATAGAATGAGAACGATAAGAGGGAAACAGGAGAAAGGAAAAAAATTAAAAATTACTATTGTATTAAGTGGAGCAAAAACTAGATAGAATGGAGAGGCGAGGTTGGGAGGAATGCTAATGAGTTAAAAAGTGAACCCAAAAGCACCCAAAGAGCCAGAAAAAAAAATTTGAGTCCCAAATAAAATAATTTGTTCATGATTGAGGACTGAATGAAGAAAAAGTAAAGGAGGAAAGAAGAAACTAATAAAGAGGAAGAAAAAAAGAAAGAGGAAAAAATGAAAAGAAGAAAAAAGAACAAAAAGAGAGAGTTAAGGGTTTGGAGTGCAACCCTCATAGAGAGAAAGGAAGAAGAAAAGAAAGAAAATGGAAAATTTAACACTTATGGGTATTATAGTTCAAGAAGAGGAAAGAATAAAATGGGCAGAGAATAAAAGGACCGAGGTGGAAAAAAAAGAAAATAATCAGCCCTGGCCGGTTGGCTCAGTGGTAGAGCGTCGGCCTAGCGTGCGGAGGACCCGGGTTCGATTCCAGCCAGGGCACACAGGAGAAGCGCCCATTTGCTTCTCCACCCCTCCGCCGCGCTTTCCTCTCTGTCTCTCTCTTCCCCTCCTGCAGCCAAGGCTCCATTGGAGCAAAGATGGCCCGGGCGCTGGGGATGGCTCTGTGGCCTCTGCCTCAAGTGCTAGAGTGGCTCTGGTCACAACATGGCGACGCCCAGGATGGGCAGAGCATCACCCCCCTGGTGGGCAGAGCGTTGCCCCATGGTGGGCATGCCGGGTGGATCCCGGTCGGGCACATGTGGGAGTCTGTCTGACTGTCTCTCCCTGTTTCCAGCTTCAGAAAAATTAAAAAAAAAAAAAAAAAAAAGAAAATAATCAAGACTAATTAAATGTGAAAACTCAGAGGAAGCCCATCTTTCAAACACAAAGCCATTTAAAGAATTTCTTTCCTCTTCTTGAACTACAGTACCCATAAGTGTTAAATTTTCCATTTTCTTTCTTTTCTTCTTCCTTTCTCTCTATGAGGGTTGCACTCCAAACCCTTAACTCTCTCTTTTTGTTCTTTTTTCTTCTTTTCATATTTTCCTTGGTTTGATTGGATATTGTCTTAATTAGGTACAAATTTTTATTACTAAAATCAAGCTTACATAAATAACATGGAGATCATCATAGACCTACAAAATGTTATAGTCAGCAACTTGATTTCAGTAGGAAAAGGGCTCTGACTCTGGAAAAGGGTTATCTCTACTACAGCCATGTAATGTAAACAGGCAAAAGAAATAGTTTTGGAATCTTTTCTTTATTATGTAGATACCCATTCAAGCATGATTCACACTACTCCTGCTATTAAGGAGGCAGATTGTCATGTTATTTCTCACTTCTTTGGGTGTATTTTTATTTGTGGCTGCTCTCAAGTAATTGGGACAGACAGTGGCCTTTTCTATACATCCAAGATATTACAAACAGCTTTACAAAACTAGAATATTAAAAATGTTCTTATAGTGACGTCATGGAAATGGCGCCGTGAGCTGCGTGTCCGACAGCTCTCCCCTAAATCACAACAAATTTATCAACTAGAAACAGAAAAATCTATCCTCAGAGCATTCCGGAATTCCACACAAACTGATAGCAAAAGGACTGTTATCACTTGAATCTGAGAGACAAGGGTGTGGAGGAAGCTACCGCAGGGACGTTCATTCAAGCCGCGAGGAAGTGAGCCTGTGGTGAGTTAGCCCACACTCGGGGGCCGCGAGCCGCCGCGAGCCGAGCCGCCGCGAGCCGCCGCGAGCCGAGCCGCTGCGAGCCGCAGGGCGCGCGCCCGGTCCGGTTGCAGAGTGAGCACCGCTTACGTTCCCAGTGGCCCGCGCACTACGAGTGAGAGTCGCCAGCCACCGGTGCCCGGAGCACCCCATTCGCGTGCGTGCCCTGGGCATTCCACGCGTCCAGAGCGCCCTACTGGCCCGCACACCCAGGGGGCCCCATTATCCTGCGCCTGGTGCGATCCAGCCGCCAGCGGCAGGGCGAGCGAGAGAGGCTTGGGAGATTCTCTGCGTGGGCGGGGCACCTCACCCAGCCATTCAAGCTAACAATCAAGCGTTGGGGGAGGGGTGCGCGCAGGCAGCCTAAAATACCTTCGGGAGCACAGCTGCGACCCAATCACTGAAATTAGCTTAACCCATGAAATCTGCGCACCCTCGGTTCTAATTGATAAGATCTCTCTCAGTTCAGCGATCCAAGACAAGAGGCGTGATATTTTTTAGTACCTCTCGCTAAAGGGGCGGGGGCAACTTCTGATTGATAGAGCCTCCATATTCAGGGATAAACGCTAACAAGAAGGACTTGGCAGATAATAAGATCTATACTACACTAGTCGCAAGCAGAGACTAGTGCCTCTTCTTCCCAGCAAAAACAGGCTACAAAGTGTGGAAAGCCTGGGTTGAGAGGTCCAACTGAATGATAGGCGCTGAACAGTCACCTTGACAACAATTGACTCCCACCCCCACCTGATTACACTGGAGGCCCTGACTGCCAGAGCCTTTCCCAAAGCTTTGCACTGAGTGGGGATAGAGTGGGGATTTCCCAGCTCTTTGAGCCTCTTACTCCCCAGGCAGAAGCAGTGGCAGCCTTATAGCTGGATCACCGGGCTGCTAATTCAGAAAGGGGGGACTAGGAGAGAGAATCCAGGAAAGCAAACTCTCTCATCATTGGACCCTGCAAACGCCAACAAGCCTTGACTACCAGCAAGACTAAAACCAATTATATGACATTGCCATAGAATCCCATCAACTGCAAATCCCTTCCTAAGTGTGACACAGGGGCAGAGCCTGGGGTACAGAGTCACCGACCAGGAAGAGGGAGAGAAAAGAAAAAGGAAGAAGTTAACCTCTCAAAATCAAGAAAAATCCACAGACTTTACAACTTGTTCCACTAATTCTTTTTTTGTTGTTGTTGTTTGTTTCTTCTATCTTATTGCCTTTATTTCCTCCACCTCGGTCCTTCTATTCTCTGCCCATCTTATGCTTCCCTTTTCTTGAACTACACTACCCATGAGTATTACATTTTATTTCTCTTCTTCAACCTCACCCTCCTTTAAGGTTATACTCCAAAACACTTAACTCTCACTCTCTCCTCTTTTGTTTTTTTTTTTGTCTTGCTTTATTTTGTTTTTTTTCTCTTCCTTTTTTTTTCT
The DNA here is from genome assembly GCF_036850995.1 of Saccopteryx leptura. Lineage (NCBI taxonomy): Eukaryota > Metazoa > Chordata > Mammalia > Chiroptera > Emballonuridae > Saccopteryx > Saccopteryx leptura. Next base: position 2,127,924 of record NW_027095700.1, read on the forward strand.
TCATTCGTTTTTCTCTTTTTCTTATTTTTTCCTTTCTCTTCGTTTGTTCTTTTGTCGTTTTATTTTTCCACCCATTTAATCCTCAATCACGAACAAATTAGTTAATTTGGGACTCAAGGGTTTTTTTGGCTTTATTTTTCTTTTTAGCTTTTGTTTTTGATTTTTTCTTGTTTGCTTGTTTATTTTTGTGGCATTTTGGATACTTTTTACGTTGCTTTTTAACTCACTAGCATTCCTCCCAACCCAAGGTCTCCATTGTATTTAGTCTTCGCTCCACTTAATACAACAGATTTTTACTTATTATTTTTATTTTTTTCTTCTTTATTATTCTTTTCTTTTCCTCCTTTTTTCTGGTTCCCTCTTATCCCTCTCATTATATCTCTTAGTTGACCATCACTTACAAGCAAATCATCTTATGCTTGTCTAAGATTTTCTTCCTTTTTTTTTTTTTTTTTTTGCATTTAGTAGGATCCTACTCCCTTTTTTTGCCCCTTGAACTCTTCACCCCAAATCAGGCCCTCCATTATAGGCACGATATTTCCCTGAGGAGGGGAGAGGAGGGAAAGAGAAGAAAGAAAAAAGGGGGAAATAATAAATTATTACTGTTTTTTTTTTGTGGGGTGTTTTAACTTTTTTTTTTTTTTTTACTTTTTACTCTTTATTAATTCTAATTAGTGCTATCAACAAGACCACCCTCAGATGCCGATAAGAAAGAGGAAATCGAATATTATGGATACAAAAGAAAGAGAGGTAACACAAATAGATGTGGAAAAATCTATGGAGAAAAGATTTAACATATTGGAAGCCTTGGAGCTAAATGACAGAGAATTTAAAATAGAAATCTTAAAAATACTCAGAGATATACAAGAAAACACAGAAAGGCAATATAGGGAGATCAGAAAACAACTCAATGAACACAAAGAATATATTACCAAGGAAATTGAAACTATAAAAACAAATCAAACAGAAATGAAAAACTCAATTCACGAGCTGAAAAACGAGGTAACAAGCTTAGCTAACAGAACAGCCCAGATTGAAGATAGGATTAGTGAAATAGAAGACAAACAACTTGAGGCACAACAGAGAGAAGAAGAAAGGGACTCAAAAATAATAAAAAACGAGAAAGCCCTACAGGAATTGTCTGACTCCATCAGAAAGAATAACATAAGAATAATAGGTATATCAGAGGGAGAAGAAAAAGAAAATGGAATGGAGAATATACTCAAACAAATAATAGAGAATTTCCCAAGCCTGTGGAAAGAACTAAAGCCTCAAATTCAAGAAGCAAACAGAACACCGAGTTTTCTTAACCCCAACAAACCCACTCCAAGGCACGTCATAATAAAGATGACACAAACCAATGACAAAGAAAAAATTCTCAAGGCAGCCAGGGAAAAGAAGAGTACAACATATAAAGGAAGGCCTATTAGATTATCATCAGATTTCTCAGCAGAAACTCTACAAGCTAGAAGAGAGTGGACCCCAATATTTAAAGCCCTGAAAGAGAGGAACTTTCAGCCAAGAATACTATACCCATCAAAGCTATCCTTCAAGTATGAAGGAGATATAAAAACATTCACAAATACAGAAAAAATGAGAGAATTTATCAACAGAAAGCCCCCACTCCAGGAAATACTAAAGGGGGTTTTCCAATCAGATTCAAAGAACAAAAGAAAACAACACCACAAGTAACAGCTCCACCAAGAACACAATAAAACCAAACTTAAACTGTGACAACAAAGGAAAAAAAGGGGAGAGAGGATGGAGATTAACAGTAGCAAAGGACGATGAAGTGCAGAAATACTCATAAGATAGGGTACTACAATGAATATGGTAGGTACCCTTTTCATTACTTAATGGTAACCACCCTTGAAAAAACCACCACAAAAACACTTGACTTAAAAAAGGTAGCAACATAGGAAAGAAGTATGGAACACAAACAAACAAAAACAAATGATAGAAAAACAAAATAGAAGAATCAAACAAGATACAAAACTAACAGAAAGCAATTTATAAAATGGCAGTAGGGAACCCACAAGTGTCAATAATTACACTAAATGTAAATGGATTAAACCTACCAATAAAAAGACACAGAGTAGCAGAATGGATTAAAAAAGAAAATCCAACTATGTGCTGCCTACAAGAAACACATCTAAGCAACAAGAATAAAAACAAATTCAAAGTGAAAGGCTGGAAAACAATACTCCAAGCAAACAACACCCCAAAAAAAGCAGGTGTAGCAATACTCATATCTAATAATGCTGACTACAAGACAGAAAAAGTACTCAGAGACAAAAACGGTCATTTCATAATGATTAAGGGGAAGTTGAATCAAGAAGACATAACAATCCTTAATATATATGCACCAAACCAAGGAGCACCAAAATATATAACACAGCTACTTATTGACCTTAAAAAAAAACTAACAAAAATACAATCATACTTGGAGACCTCAATACACCGCTGACGGATCTAGATTGGTCATCCAAACAGAGAATCAATAAAGATATAGTGGCCTTAAACGAAATACTAGAACACCTGGATATGATAGACATCTACAGGTCAGTTAATCCCAAAGCGACAGAGTATACATTTTTCTCTAGTGTACATGGAACATTCTCAAGAATTGACCATATGTTGGGCCACAAAGACAATATCAGCAAATTTAGAAAAATTGAAATTGTACCAAGCATATTTTCTGATCATAAAGCCTTGAAACTAGAATTCAACTGCAAAAAAGAGGGGGAAAAACCCACAAAAATGTGGAAACTAAACAACATACTTCTAAAAAATGAATGGGTCAAAGAAGAAATAAGCGCAGAGATCAAAAGATATATACAGACAAATGAAAATGAAAATACAACATATCAGAATCTCTGGGATGCAGCAAAAGCAGTAATAAGAGGAAAGTTCATATCACTTCAGGCCTATATGAACAAACAAGAGAGAGCCGAAGTAAACCACTTAACTTCACACCTTAAGGAACTAGAAAAAGAAGAACAAAGACAACCCAAAACCAGCCGAAGAAAGGAGATAATAAAAATCAGAGCAGAAATAAATGAAATAGAGAACAGAAAAACTATAGAAAAAATCAATAAAACAAGGAGCTGGTTCTTTGAAAAGATCAACAAAATTGACAAACCCTTGGCAAGACTCACCAAGGAAAAAAGGCACAGGACTCAAATAAACAAAATCCAAAATGAAAGAGGAGAGATCACCACAGACATCATAGATATACAAAGAATTATTGTAGAATACTATGAAAAATTATATGCCACCAAATACAACAATCTAGAAGAAATGGATAAATTCCTAGAACAATACAACCTTCCTAGACTGAGTTATGAAGAAGCAGAAAGCCTAAACAGACCAATCAGCAGGGAGAGAATAGAAAAAACTATTAAAAACCTCCCCAAAAATAAAAGTCCAGGCCCAGACGGTTATACTAGTGAATTCTATCAAACATTCAAAGAAGACTTGGTTCCTATTCTACTCAAAGTCTTCCAAAAAATTAAAGAAGAAGCAATACTTCCAAACACATTTTATGAGGCCAACATAACCCTCATACCAAAACCTGGCAAGGATGGCACAAAGAAAGAAAACTACAGACCAATATCTCTAATGAATACAGATGCTAAAATACTAAACAAAATACTGGCAAACCGAATACAACAACATATTAAAAAAATAATACATCATGATCAAGTGGGATTCATCCCAGAATCTCAAGGATGGTTCAACATACGCAAAACGGTTAACGTAATACACCATATCAACAAAACAAAGAACAAAAACCACATGATCTTATCAATAGATGCAGAAAAGGCTTTTGATAAAATACAACACAATTTTATGTTTAAGACTCTCAACAAAATGGGTATAGAAGGAAAATATCTCAACATGATAAAGGCCATATATGATAAACCATCAGCCAACATCCTATTAAACGGCATAAAACTGAGGACTTTCTACCTTAAATCAGGAACAAGACAGGGTTGTCCACTCTCTCCACTCTTATTTAACGTGGTGCTAGAAGTTCTGGCCAGAGCAATCAGACAAGACAAAGAAATAAAAGGCATCCATATCGGAAAAGAAGAAGTAAAGGTATCACTTTTTGCTGATGATATGATCCTATACATCGAAAACCCGAAGGACTCCACAAAAAGATTATTAGAAACAATAAACCAATACAGTAAGGTCGCAGGATACAAAATTAACATACAAAAGTCCATAGCCTTTCTATATGCTAACAATGAAATACTAGAAAACGAACTCAAAAAAATAATCCCCTTCACGATTGCAACAAAAAAAATAAAATACCTAGGAATAAACATAACAAAGAACGTAAAGGACCTATATAATGAAAATTACAAAGCATTGTTAAGAGAAATCGAAAAACATACAATGAGATGGAAAAATATTCCTTGTTCTTGGATAGGAAGAATAAATATAATCAAAATGGCCATATTACCCAAAGCAATATACAAATTTAATGCAATTCCCATCAAAATCCCTATGAGATTTTTTAAAGAAATGGAACAAAAAATCATCAGATTTATATGGAACTATAAAAAACCCCGAATAGCCAAAACAATCCTAAGGAAAAAGAATGAAGCTGGGGGCATTACAATACCTGACTTTAAACTATATTATAGGGCCACGATAATCAAAACAGCATGGTATTGGCAGAAAAATAGACACTCAGACCAATGGAACAGAATAGAAAGCCCAGAAATAAAACCACATATATATGGTCAAATAATCTTTGATAAAGGGGCCAACAACACACAATGGAGAAAAGAAAGCCTCTTCAACAAATGGTGTTGGGAAAACTGGAAAGCCACATGCAAAAGAATGATACTCGACTACAGCCTGTCCCCGTGTACTACAATTAATTCAAAATGGATCAAAGACCTAAATATAAGACCTGAAACAATAAAGTACATAGAAGAAGACATAGGTACTAAAATCATGGACCTGGGTTTTAAAGAACATTTTATGAACTTGACTCCAATGGCAAGAGAAGTGAAGGCAAAGATAAATGAATGGGACTACATCAGAATAAAAAGTTTCTGCTCAGCAAGAGAAACTGATATCAAAATAAACAGACAGCCAACTAAATGGGAAATGATATTTTCAAACAACAGCTCATATAAGGGCCTAATATCCAAAATTGACAAAGAACTCATAAAACTCAACAACAAACAAACAAACAATCCAATAAAAAAATGGGAAGAGGACATGAACAGACACTTCTCCCAGGAAGAGATACAAATGGCCAACAGATATATGAAAAGATGCTCAGCTTCATTAGTTATTAGAGAAATGCAAATCAAAACTACAATGAGATACCACCTCACTCCTGTTAGATTAGCTATTATCAACAAGACGGGTAATAGCAAATGTTGGAGAGGTTGTGGAGAAAAAGGAACCCTCATTCACTGTTGGTGGGAATGTAAAGTAGTACAACCATTATGGAGGAAAGTATGGTGGTTCCTCAAAAAACTGCAAATAGAACTACCTTATGACCCAGCAATCCCTCTACTGGGTATATACCCCAAAACCTCTGAAACATTGATACGTGAAGACACATGTAGCCCCATGTCCATTGCAGCACTGTTCACAGTGGCCAAGACATGGAAACAACCAAAAAGCCCTTCAATAGAAGACTGGATAAAGAAGATGTGGCACATATACACTATGGAATACTACTCAGCCATAAGAAATGATGACATCAGATCATTTACAGCAAAATGGTGGGATCTTGATAACATTATAAGGAGTAAAATAAGTAAATCAGAAAAAAACAAGAACTACATGGTTCCATACATTGGTGGAACATAAAAATGAGACTAAGAGACATGGACAAGAGTGTGGTGGTTACCAAGGGTGGGGGGAGGGAGGACATGGGAGGGAGGGAGGGAGAGAGTTAGGGGGAGGGGGAGGGGCACAGAGAACTAGATAGAGGGTGGCGGAGGACAGTCTGACTTTGGGCGTGGGGTTTGCAACATAATTTAATGACAAAATAACCTAGACATGTTTTCTTTGAATATATGTACCCTGATTTATTAATGTCATCCCATTACCATTAATAAAAATTTATTATTAAAAAAAATGTTCTTATAATCCAGGCTTGCATTTAACATGCTCACCTTAAAATCTTAACAAGGAAAGCAGGGATCAGAAGGAAAGACATATTCCACAAGAAAGATTCTATAAGGCATTTTTTACCCTTAATTTTTGAACATTTCTTCCTCTGGTCTTACTGCAGCTGAGAGGAATTTTATATCAGCCAAGAAATGGCCTAAGCCTCTCATGTTGTACTGGGATATATTAGCTGACCCTGAGTGGCAGAATCCAATTAAATTACTAACTTGAGGTTGAGGGTATGTTCCAATTTTGTCATCAACAGAACCTCTTTGGCTAATAAGCAAGAAATAAGAAATGCAAAGCCTCATCATGAATTGGCATCAGCCACTAGACAGCAACCCAGTTCCAGACGTCCAGAAATTGATTGTGAATCCATCTCTGGAAATAAATCCATCTCTGTAAATAAAGATGCCTAGCTTGCTCCCAAGCTCTCAGGGAGTGCCTGACATCACCTGGGACAGTTCAAAACATCTAACCAGGCATGCTGAAAATTTTTACAAAATATAGAAATTCCTGTAAACTCCTCAAAACCTGTTTCTCTCTTTACATGCTCTTTGTCTGCTCTTTACCTTACCTTCACCTAGCCATCTACCTCTCTGTTGACCTTTACTAAAACAAAAATGTACAGGTAAAAAATCGCCCATCTAAACTTGAAACCTCTATGACTTGGATTGGGGAACTTTAGTTAAAATATATGAGTGAATATCTCTTGGATGCAAACACCAAGAAACAGTGTGAATGGGTGACCTTTGTGTAAACACAAAGGAGTGCATGTAAACAGGCTTTAGAAAATTGCCTAGAGTTCTAGTTAGCCCTTTCTTTGTGCTTGTTAACTATCAAGAGAATACAAATATACTGACCAAAATTATTCCTTTCTCCTTGTCAGCAAAAAAAGTCCATTAGTCATTCTTTCCCCTTACTCCTTGATCTTTCTCTCTTGTAATCCTGTTACCTTTGTTGGCTTTTGATCAATAAAATGTGAGAGAAAGAAATTCAGGAGGCCTTATTTGCCTCTCTTGTCAAGCCTCCCCCTCCTCCTCTTGTATCAGTTTGTGTTTTGAGTAGGTTTTTCCACACAACACTGGTGATTCCCAGTGGGCTGGAGTACTACAGTAAACAGAAAAAGTTATTCACCAAGTGGATTGAAACTAAAAAAGAGATAAAGAACTCAGTATATAAACTGAAAAATGAGATAACACGTTAGTCTGATAGAACAGGCCAGATAGAAGAACCAGTCATGTCAAACACTGAAAACTAGAGATAATGCAAAGAGAAGATGAGAGAGACTTAGAAGTTAAAAAAAGAACTCTACAAGAACTGTTGGACTCCATCAGAAAGTGCAAAGGCAGAATAATGAGGTACATCAGAAGAAAAAGAGAGTGGACAAAGAAATGGAGATCCCATTTAAAAAAATAATTGATGAGAACTTCCCAAGCCTGCAAAAAGAGAGCCTCAAATGCAAGAATCAAACAAAACACCAACCTAACTAGGTGGTGGAGCAGTGGAGAGAGCATTGGACTGTCAAAAACAAACAAACCACCAAGTAACCTCAATTTGAACATAACTACACCAAGGCACACCCTAATAAAATTGTCAAAAGTCAGTGTCAAAGACAGAAAAGAATCCACAGGGTATATAGAAAAAAGAAGACTATCATATATAAGGGAGGGTCCTTTACATTATCATCAGATTTTTCAGAAGAATCTCAACAAGCCAGAAGGACCTGGACCCAAACATTTCAAGAACTGAAGAAGACAAATTTCCATCCGAGAATACTATATCCATTAGATGGGCACAGAACCGTTCTCTGGTGGGCTTGCTGGATGTGTCCTGGTCAGGAACATGGGAGAGTCTGTCTGTCTGCCTCCCCGCTTCTCACTTCAGAAAAATACAGAAAAAAATCTAATATTCTTTTTTAAAGAATTAGAATTAAATAACAGAAAACAGGTTTGCATGGAACCATAGAAAACATCATAGTCACAACAATCTTGAGGGGAACAAATTAAGCTGGACGTATCACACCAGCAAACTTTATATTATACTTCTGAGCACCAACAATCAAAACAGCATGGTAATGGCAGAAAAAGAGACATACAGAACAATGGACCAGAGTCTAAATCCCAGTAACTAAATTTGTCCATCAATATGGACAAATTATCTTTGACAAAGCAGCCGAAAACACAGTGGAGAAAAGAAAACCTCTCCAATAACTGGTGCTGGGAAAATTGAAAGGCCACATGCAGAAGAATGAAACATCTATGGTTTGTCTGTTTGCACAAAAATTAATCACAAATGAATCAAAGACCTACATATGTGATCTGAAACAATAAATTACATAGAAAAGAATAGATACTAAACTCATGATCCTTGGCTGTAGGACAGTTTATGAACTTGACCTGCAAGGCAAGGGAAGTAAAGGTAAAAATAAATGAATGGGACTATGTTGTTCTAAAAAGCTTTTGCACAGCAAGAGAAATGTTCAACAAAACAAAGTAGCAGCAAAATAAATAAAAGATGATATTTGCAAACAATAGCTCTGGTAAGGGCTTAATATCTCAAATATATAAAGACCTTACAAAACTCAGTGACAAACAAGCAAACAGTCTGATGAATAATGGGGAGAGGACCTGAACAGACACTTCTTCCAAAAGAATATGCAGGCCCCGGCCAGTTGGCTCAGTGTTGGAGTGTTGGCCTGGCATGCAGGAGTCCTGGGTTTGATTCCTGGGCAGGGCACACAGGAGAGGCGCCCATCTGCTTCTCCACCCCTCCCTCTCTTTTTCCTCTCTGTCTCTCTCTTCCTCTCCCGCAGCCAAGGCTCCATTGGAGCAAAAGTTGGCCCGGGCGCTGAGGATGGCTTGTGGCCTCTGCCTCAGGCACTAGAATGGCTCTGGTTGCAGCAGAGCAGCACCCCGGATGGGTGGAGCATGGCCCCCTGGTGGGCGTGCCAGGTGCATCCCGGTTGGGTGCATGCGGGAGTCTGTCTGACTGCCTCCCTGTTTCCAGCTTCAGAAAAATACAAACAAAAACAAACAAACAAACAAAAAAGAAACAAAACAAACAAAACAAAACAAAGAACATGCAAATGGCCAACAGGTATATGAAAAGTTGCTCATCATCACTAGCGAATCAAAAACTGCAAATTAAAACTGCAATAAGATGAACATTCACACCTGTTAGATTGGTATTATCCACAAGACCTGTAATAGCAAATGTTGGAGAGGCTGTGGAATAAAATTACCCTAACTCACTGCTGGGGGGAATGGAAATTGGTACAACCATTATGGAAAAAGCATGGTGGTTCACCCAAATGCAAGACTAGACTTCTTATATGACTCAGCAATCCCTCTATTGGGTATCTATGAATAAACCTTGAAAACATTGGTATAGAAAGACACATCGATACACCCCAATTTATCAAGGTATTATTCACAGTGGACAAGACATTGAAACAACTAAAGTGTTCCCTGATAAAGCATTGGATGGAGAAGAGGTGACACACAGCTGACTCTCTGTGGCCACTCTAACCCCAGAGAGATGAAAGTGCTCTGCATCTGATCATCTGGTTTGCAGAGACATGGGAATAAATTTCCAAAATCCTAAAATGACTGCTGCTAAAGCTAAATAGCTTCACAGCTGTAAACTGAGACTTTATGTTTTCTTTATACAGCTTTATAACTCTCACAACATACCCCACTCACCAATGCAACTGTGTCCCTGTGTATATCACACAGAAGCAACATCTCAGCTCGGTTCTACCCAATAATTTCACAGAGCCAAAGCATGTGGTACAGTGATAGTTAGTGGATGAAAAAAATTGTAGCAGCTTGTTGACCTCAGCATATAGGTTGGCTCACATGTGGACCAGAGCAGGAAAGTAGGACCCCATTGTGGGATCTGAGAGTGTGAGGGGACTGGAGTCCAGAAAAAAGGGTTTACCATACATAATTTCAAAGGGGCTTAAGTTTAAGTAAGCCTGAATTCTCATGAGGGCTAAGGGAAGAAGCTAAGGCCAAGGTAGGTGTATTTCTAGAATGAGTTTTGTGAGATGATTTTTGAGGACCTGGTTTCCTTGTTCGATCTTCCCTGAGGATTGAGGATGGTATGGAATGTGTAACTACCATTTGAGTTTTAGGTAAGATGAGAGGGGTTGGGTAATGTGAGAAATGAAGGCAGGGTCATTGTCAGATTGAGTACAGAAGGGAGACCAAATCAGGGAGTAATGTGCTTGGTTAAAATGGTGGCAATGGTACTAGCATCTTCCCGTTCAGTGAAGAATGCCTCAATCCATCCTGAAAAGGTATCTACTATGGTGAGGAGGTATTTGAATCTCTTATATTTAGGCATATGTGTAAAGTCTATTTGCCAATTTTGGGCTGGTAGTTGTCCCAAAGCCTGGTGGTGGGGAAAGATTTGGGATGTATTCCTCCCTGTGAGGTGCAAAGAGAACAGATATGGCAGGATGAGGTTATGCGTTTAAGACTTGCAGAAATACTGTTGCCCATGAGGAAGGAGGAGATGTAGATTAGAAGAGGTTGGTAGCCTATGTGGGAAGACTTGTGTATGGACTGTAAGATGGTCTCAGTCTGGGATTGTGGAAGGAGAAGCTTACTTCTTGAGAAACCATTCCTCCTTTTGTGGGAGAGAGGAGTGGATAGTTTTCTCCTTAGGGGAATATTGTGGAGTAAGTGAGGTGAGGAAGTAAATTTGAGAATCAGGAGGCTGGGTTGCAAATTTCTTGGCTACCTGATCGGCTAAGTTATTTTCAATGGATATAGGAGAGGTGCTTCTTTGATGTCCCTTACAATGAGCAATGGCTGCTTGTTTGGGAAGTAGAGCTGCATTGAAAAGATTTTGTATGTACGTGTGGTTTTGGAGGGGATCGTCTTTGGTAGTAAGGAATCCATGCTCCCTCCAGATAGCTGCAGCTGAGTGAAGAATATGATAGCAATATTTTGAGTCTGTGTAAATATCAGCCATTTTGCCAGAGCTGAGAGAGAGTGCTCTTGTAAGAGCCATAAGTTCAGCCTGTTGTGAGGTAGTACCCTGTGGTAGGGGCTGAGCTTCGAGGAAGAGGTGTTGGTCGGTGATGATCGCATAGCCTGCCGGAGTGGACTGTTGTCTGGTCTTAAGTGCACTCCTGTCAATGAAGAGGGTGAGGTCTGGAGTGGAAAGAGGTGTAGGAGTGAGGTCAGAAAAGGGGGTAGCAAAATGTGTGAGAGTTTCAATGCAGCAAAGTGCTGGGGGTAAGGAGGATGGAGGGAGGAGTGTGGCTGTATTTAAACTAGAACAGGGTTGAAAAGAGAATTCAGGATTTTCAAGAAAGATGATATGAACTTGTTGTAATTGAGAGGGTGATAAATGGGCTAATGCCTTATGAATAACAAGGTCCTGTAGATTGTGAGGAGATTTGATGATGACTTTTTGTCCTAATGAGAGCTTTTTGCTCTCAAGGGCTAACAGGGCAGTGGCTGCCAGAGCTCTGAACCATCCCTTGCAAGTGGGGTCAAGCTGTTTAGAGAGATAAGTGACTGGTGTGAGGAAGGGTCTCTTTTGACGCCCAAGGACTCCAAGGGCAAGCCCTTGTTTTTCTGTAACACAGAGTATAAATTCTGAGTTTAAGTCTGGAAGATGTAGGGCAGGTGCTTGAAGGAGAGCCTGTTGGAGTTTGGTGAAGGGTGTTTGTATTGGGAATATAGGGTCTAGGGGTGAGGTGAGGTCCCCTTTAGTGGCCTCATAGAGAGCTTTTGCTAACAAACAGTCATTAGGGATCTGCAGTATCAGTTGTTACTTCTCCAGTTTTATTTCTAATTTTGTTGAATTCCTTTTATTTATTTTTTGATTCTAGTTAAACAATTGTCCATCTTCTTTACCTTTTTTTTTTCTTTTTTGTATTTTTCTGAAGCTGGAAACGGGAGAGACAGTCAGACAGACTCCTGCATGTGCCCAACCGGGATCCACCCGGCACGCCCATCAGGGGAAATGCTCTGCCCACCAGGGGGCGATGACCTGCCCCTCTGGGGCATCGCTCTGTTGTGACCAGAGCCACTCTAGCGCCTGGGGCAGAGGCCAAGGAGCCATCCCCAGTGCCCGGACCATCTTTGCTCCAATGGAGCCTTGGCTGCGGGAGGGGAAGAGAGAGAGACAGAGAGGAAGGGGGGGTGGAGAAGCAAATGGGAGCTTCTCCTATGTGCCCTGGCCGGGAATCGAACCTGGGTCCCCCGCATGCCAGGCCGACGCTCTACCGCTGAGCCAACCGGCCAGGGCCTTCTTTACCTTTTTAAAGAACAAGCTGTTGTTTTTATTGAACTTTTGTATTGTTTTTTAAGTCTATTTTATTTATTTACCCTTTGATCTTTATTATTTTCTTCCTTCTACTTCCTCTGGGCTATATTTATTGTTTTTTTTCTAGTTCTTTTAGATGCAGGGTTAAGTTGTTTATTTGAGCTTTCACTTGGTTTTTAAAGTATGTCTGGAATGCCATGAACTTCCCTCTCAAGGCTGCTTTCGCTGTGCCCCATAGATTTTCAGATGTTGTATGTTCATTTTTATTAGTTTAAAGAAAATATTGATTTATTTTGTTCTCATTGTTAACCCTTCATTATTTAATAACATGCTGTTTGATATCCAAGTGTTTGAATGTTTTTCAATTTTTCCATTTAGTTTATTTGTCAGTTTCAAGCCATTGTGATCAGAAAAGATGCTTGATATGATTTTATCTTAAATTTATTATGACTTGTTTTGTTTCTTCATATGTAATCTTTCCTAGAGAATGTACCATGAGTTCTTAAAAAGAATGTATATTTGGCTGCTTGGTATGTAATGTCCTAAAGATATCTATCTAATCAATGCAGTTGATCTAGTGTGTCATTAAAAGCCACCATTTCTTTATTAACTTTCTATCTGGAGAATCTATCCATAGATGTTAGTGGGGTATTAAAATCCCCTAGTGTTATATCAATAGTATAGCAGTCGCTCTCACCCTTTATGCTCATCAAAATCTGCTTTATATATTTAGGTGCTTCTGTAATAGGTGCATAAATATTTACAGTGGTTTTATCCTCCTTCTGGATTGCTCCCTGTATCACTATGTAGTAAACTTATTTGTTATAATAGCATTTCTTTTAATGTCTATTTTGTCAGATATAAGTATTGCTACCCCAGCTCTTTTTTCATTTCCACTTCCATGAAATACTTTTTCCATCCCTTCATTTTTAGTCTATGTGTGTTTTTTGTACTGATGTGTATCTATTTTAGAGAACAGATGTGTGGGTCCTGTCACTTTATCCATGCAGCTACAGTATGTCTTTTGATTAGAGCACTTAATCCATTTACATTTAAGGTTATTATCGATATATATTTATTTATTGCCCTTTTATTCTTTAAATCTACAGTGCCTTTATTGTAGATTTTTTTTTTTTTTTTTTTTTTTGCTCTATTACAGCAGGCTCTTTAATATTTTGGGCAGTACTAATTTTGTTGTCATGAATTTTTGAGATTTTTTTTTTTTTGTCTGGAAGCTTTTTATTTCTCTTTCAATTTTAAATTGGTGCTTCTCCTTCAAGCACCCCTATAAATTTTGGTTGTAGGTTCTTGTTTTGGACCAATTTAAATATTTCCTGCCAATTCTTTCTGGCCTCAAGTGTTTCTGTTGATAATTAAGATATCATCAGCTCCCTTATGGGGGCTCCACTGTAGGCAATTAACTTCTTTTCTCTTGCAGCTTTAAGTGTTTTTCTTTGTCTCTTAACTTGGGCACTTTAATTATGATATATCTTGGTTTAGGCCTTCCTGGCTTTCTCTTTAATGGGACTTTTTTGTGCTTCTTGTACTGTGTGACTTTTTTCTTCATCAGTTTAGGGAAGTTTTCATCTCTGATCTCGTCAAGAAGGTTTTGTATTTCTTATTTGTTTTCTTCTCCTTCAAGCACCCCTATAATGTGGATGTTGTTTCTCTTCATGTTTCCACAGAGCTCTCTTAGTTTTTGACCCTCTGTTCTTTTTGCTGCTCTGCTTCTATGCTTTTGTTTATCTTGTCCTCTAAATCACTGATTTAATCCTTTCCTTCCTCCAGTCTGCTGTTTATTCCTTCTGGTGCAGTCTTCATTTCTGATATTGTACTTGCCATTTCTTACTGTTATTTTTTTATTATTTCAATATCCTTTTTGAAGTTTGGTATCTCTTTATTTAGGTGTTCTTCATATCCATCTATTGTTGCTCTAATATCCTTGAGCATCCAAAAAAATAATTATTTTAAACTCTGAATTTTTGTTTGGTTACTTCCATAACCTTCAGTCCTTTCTCTAGGAATTTTTTGTGTTGATTTATTTGAGTCACATTTCTTTGTCTGCCTATTTTGTCTGTGTATTGGGTAATGCTATCTGACTTTAAATTTCTGTGGTGTTTTTATGAAGTAGATGGGCTTATTGCTACTAAGCTACAGGCCAATGGTTCCGTGTTATAGGAATGCTTTTTGAGGGTGTTAATTTTCCTCTTGTATGTGAGTATTAGATGAGTTGGTGCTTTTGTGGGGGATACCTTCAGGCTAGCTGGCAGTAGGGTCAACATTGATAAAGTGTATTACACATGGTGCAATGTCTGTAGTGTTTATCATAGTTATTCACAACACTGTCTGGTGCCTGCTAGACTCCAGGTTCCGGTGTGCTGCCTGAGTAGATAGCTGAGTCTAGAGTTGATGCTCTCTGCCACCCACTTCCAGTGGTGTTGGCTCTTTATGGGTTGGCATCAGCTGTGCTTTATAGCCCCTGTGTGCTACCTCTCTGCAGCTACTGCACTATTCATTGTTTGTGTCTCTGTATTCTGAACCTAGTTAGTGTGAAAGGGGCCAACCTTTCTATAAGAGTCAACTTCCTCCTGCTTATAGATGACAGCAGTTCCATAAAATCCCCAAGCTCTGTAAGATTTGTCTCCACTTTCAGCTGCTCCTCCTCCTCTTGTAGCTGCTGGGTGTTCCTAGAGTCTTTTGTGGAAGACTGTAGTGTTGGCTGTGATTCCCACCACTTAACAATCCCTTCTACAGGTTACATGCTTAGTGGGATAGGGCAGCTGTGGGATAGGTGTGAATAAAACAAAGTTGGCACCCCCTACCTACTTCAGGAGTCTCTTGGTCAGGAGCACAGTATGGGGAATGTGGCCTTTACTCCAGAGCTTAATCCCTCAGCCACTGCTGGATACTCAAATTTTACTTCTCCCCAACAAAGTGAGCAGCAGGTTCAGACTGAGTGTGGCCGACAGTCCTCTCTGCAGAATATCTATCAGCTGGTGAGACTCTGTTCTAAGGGAAGAAGACTGAGAGTGTTCTATTCTGGGGCTGACTGAGTACTGTCCAAAGGTGGCTAAGTCCCTCAACCAGATACAACAACACACTCACAAATACATACACAATAAATATCTATGCTCCAAGCCCCTCTCTTACACCTGTGGGATCTAGCCAAGCATAGCAGGATAATCAGCACCCAGGCCAGCTGACTGTGAAGCTGCACCCTGGCCAATGTGCATGAGCCCCTGTGTCAGTACTGATTACAGAGAGTGGAAATTGCCTCAGCTAGGCCAGGTGTGAGGAGCTTTCCCATAGAATACCACTCTAGGAAGGGTTGTTAGGTCCTGAACCAATGCTTTCTGCAGCTGACTCCTGGATGTGCCAATCCTGGGCCTTCCTGGCAGGAACCTGATGCCAGTGAGTGGGAGACACTGCCTATGACTCACCCTCAGCAACCTTCTTGGAGCTACAGGCAATCCAGAATTTTTGGCTGCCAGTGCTGAGCCTAGGTGCACATGGAAACAGTAAGCTACACACCTGACCTGGGTTTTACCCACACTGGGCCTGGGGAAGTTTTGCTTCCAAAGTTCCCTGAATCCGTCCTTCTGCAGCCTCTGTCTGCTGCCTGCTTTTTGTGCTCAGCTGCTGAACAAAGCTCTGCTAGAGTGTAGCACCTGCATCAACTCAGGGATTAGAAAACATGGGGTGTTTAGTTCTGTGCCTTGTCTCCAGGTGTCAGTTTTCCAGACTTTTTTCACAGACTTCAGTAGGATGAGGCCTCTGAGACTCATAGGTTTGGTCTGCCTGCAATTTGGGCAGTTTCCACTGAGGCATAAGCTCCAGTCAGAGTCAGAAGAGGTTGGGGAAGGTGCTCTTGTTTCAACACCAGAAAACTGAGTCCCGGACATACCTTCTGATTCCTGATCTCTCAGAATATCCCATCACCAAAGCTGGTGTGGGAGAGACTCTGAATGTGGAGCAGTTGCGTTTTTCCTGGCTGATGAGTCACAGAGGAGACACAGTGCCAAAGAAAGATGGCAACTGCAGTCCTGAAGAATGAATCACTACAGGTGATGTGGTGCTGATCCCTCACAGTGTCTCTCTCTGGGCCTCTAGGTTTACATTCTCCTCATGCAACTTTAGTCCTCTCAGCTCTCCCACACCAGAGACCCAGGTAAGTGGCTGTGAATGCTATTTTCTGTGCAGGCCCTTTTAGACTGAGCCTGTGTCTCTGAGAGTTCCATCATTTTCACAGACAGAATCCCAGCTCTTTTCACCTCCAAATGCTGTGTAGGTGCTTCTCCTCACTTTGCAGCTCCAGAATGGGGCCCTGGGCCTGGGATTGAGCACCCACACCTCTTGGGGTGACCCTTCCCACATTGAGAGTCTCCCAGAACCCTCAGCCACTGCTTGCTCCTAGGATCGGGCAGTACTTTTTGTGTCTCTGCCCTTCCTACCAGTCCCGGTGTGGCTTCCTCTTTGACCCTTGCTTATAGACTCCTCTTCCTCTAGTCCAAAGTTGGTTGGTGTTTTTTTTTGTATTTTTCTGAAGTTGGAAACAGGGAGGCGGTCAGAAAGACTCCCGCATGTGCCCGACCGGGATCCACCCAGCATGCCCACCAGGGGGCAATGCTCCGCCCATCTGGGGCGCCACTATGTTGCAACCAGAGCCATTCTAGTGCCTGAAGCAGAGGCCATGAGGCCATCCTCAGTGCCCGGAACAACTTTTTGCTCGAGTGAAGCCTTGGCTGCAGGAGGGGAAGAGAGAGACAGAGAGGTAGGAGAGGTGGAGGGGTGAAGAAAGAGATGGGTGCTTCTCCTGTGTGCCCTGGCCGGGAATCAAACCCAGAACTCCTGCACGCCAGGCTGACGCTCTACCACTGAGCCAATCGGCCAGAGCTCAAAGTTGGTTTTTGAAGGTAATATTTTTAAATTAAGTGTAATCGAATTTATTCCTGGAAGGTGAAGTTGGAATATCTGCATAGTCCCCGTCATCATAGGAACCTCTCGAAATTCTTTTTTAATGATGTCCTTCTGGAGTTCCTTTGGGGTGCCAGCCAGGAGTGTTCCATTTTCAATGAATTCCAGGTGATGGTGGCTCAGCTGGGACTGGTTGGTGTCACTGGAATACCCACGGCACAGAATGGTCGAGGTTCTGCACAGGAAGTGAGCCCTACAGGGTCCTTTTGTTTTTAGATAAACACAGCAAAGTGTCAGGGTCTTGTGTGCACGTGTGTGGAGTCAGACTGCAGAATTGGAAAGAACTGCCAGCCTGGGTGGGTGAATTTTAGCAAATGGTGTGGCAGGCATGACCATTCAGGAACTACTTCTCATACAGAAGGCTGGAGGGATCATCCAGGGAAACCAGTGGGTAACTTTTGTAAGGAGGAAAGAAGTGAATCAGTGATACATTGGCCTGGAAACATAACGTGATTTCTTATTCCTACTTTTCTGTTGGTGGCTTGTCATGTGTTTGTGTGTGTGTCTGAGAGAGAGAGTATATGTGTTTGTGTGTGTATCTGTGTGAGTGTATGTAAGAGAGAGAGTGTGTGTGAGAGAGGGAAAGAGAGAAAGATATTCTTTTCCAGGTTGATTTGTCAGTAACAACCTCTCAGCTTTCACCATCCTTCCATGGTTACTAGTATGAACAGGTCCCCAGGTCTAGCGCCTTGAGCCCCACAGCCCCACAAGGAAAATTGGTGGAATTCCTGGTGGAGGAAGCATGAGGACCCAGGGAAGAGAGATGAGTCCACAGGGACAAGAACGTGCCTGGCATGTCTGCACTGCCAGAGACAGAAGGAAGTTCTGCATGCCCACGGTGGGACTTTTCAAGTGACTCAGTTCTCACATGCCTCCTCTGCAGCCACTGAGCTGGCTTGGGGGGGGGTAGCTGGAGGCCATCTGGCATCATTCCATCACAGGCCCATGGCCACATACTTCATCAGTCCTGCCCCTTGTGGCTTTCGAGGGCCTCAAACCTATATTTTGAACATCTGAGCACAGACATGAATGTGTACATCTCATTATTCTCCAGTGGGGGACATCCACACCAAGTAACTCACCCTTGCTTGGGGTTCATGAAAGAGGACCCCCAAGTTCCTCTTCCTCCCTCAGGTTCCTGGTCCCCGCGTGGTGCATGGTATTTGCCTTGTGTTGTCCCTGCAAGGGGGACGCGGACCCTCCTCTCAGGAATTATAATTGATCAATTCTTCTTTCAGGAGCATGAAGCTCATGTCATCGGTCGGACACCTCCATAAATTAAAATCCAGTGGGTTTGCTGGAGACAGTGAGGTCCTTCTCTGCTCTGCATGGAATGTTTGAATTGAATGGGATCTTGGGAACCATATGGGGTGATCCTGGTCCTCCGGGCACCCTGTGAGGCGTGCTCTCTGTCTGCAGGAGGGACCCAACCCGCCTCCCCCATCCTGGCCTTTGATAACGTTGATCCCTAACGTGGCTCTCTCTCTGTGAGTGGCGTCAGTACATACGCTCCCCTCTGCCTGCCTGCCTAGTGTGGGAAGGGTCCCAGCTCATGTTTGTACTGTCAGCCTTGCTTGAATCTTATTTCCTGCTGAAAGACATCAGGGGTATTACTGAGAAATGATTCTCACCTTTCTGTTTAAGGGTAGGCATCTGCATCACCTGGATATTCCTGAACCAGTTTCAGTGTGTGGGTTTAAGAGCATAGACTTAGGGGAGGGGAGGAATCACGGAACCCTGTGACTCAGTTTCCCCATGTGGAACATGGATTTATTGAGTTGGACTCATAGGGGGTTGCCACCTCTGTGAGGTGATGGAAAGGGCTGGTGCATGTCACTTGCACCAAATATCACCTTTGTGTTGTAACTGTTATTCCTGTTTAATATGGTGATTTATTTAGGTTTCTACAGGGTGGGGCAAAAGCAGGTGCACAGTAATTCATCTAGATAATTATGCAATTATTAATAAGTGATAATAGGAGAATTACTCTGTGTTTTACATGCTCGTGACTGCAAACTTAGTTGTTCTTTTTCAGTATTTATGGGCCAAAAGCTTCCCTAGGTTGAGATTGTTGCCTGTGTAGCTGTGATCTCTGCCTGGAAACAGCGTTCCTGCTGTGAGGATGTTGTGCCTAAACCTTAATTCTGTCCTTGCCCTCAGTCTTTTTTGGGAAAGCCGTGGGGACCTGGTTTGATTCTGGATCTCACTACCTGTGGTTTCTGTCAGCCTCGCCAATGTTTCTGGTCTGTTTGTCCATCTTTCCATCCACCAGCTGTGCTGCCCTTCAGGTGCTGTACTGAGGGTGAAAACAAATAATTTTAAGTGGGCCTCCTGCTTTTTACGAGCTTGTGTCATCCCAGAGGGTGGGGAGGAGCTACTGTTTCTGATTAGGAAGCAGAGATGCATCAGGGGAGGCATGGGGAATCTGAAGCAGGGTTGTCAGCCTCGCATTGTTGGGTCATCAGACAGGGTCACCCTTCATCATACGAGGTTGTCCTGGGTGTTGTGGGATGTTTAGCACAGGTGTAGTATGTCTCCCCATACGATGCTGGTGGTGCAGGCTAAGCACACACATGCACGCACACACACACGCCACTGTAACAGCCAGACAGGTTTCCAGATATAGTTGAATGTCCTCCTCTCGGGCACCAAATCTCCCAAACCCAAGAACAACAAAGCACTGTTCTAGACCAGAGAGCAGGATAAACAGAGACGTCTATGGCAGTGGGGGTGTCCACCTCTAGCAAAGCCGGCTGGGTTTGGGACTCGGGACGAGAGGGTTTGAGGGCTGTGCTCGGGCGAAGGCGGGTGCCCAGGCTCTCCACCAATTTTGAGAAGAGAGCAGGAGGCTCCTGAGGGCAAATTGGGACTGAGCTAGCTTTGTGCTACACAGACTGGCACTGGGAGGCTTGTATCTGCTGCCTGGCACGGAGGAAACAGTTAATAAGAGTCCGCTGCTGCGGCCATAACATTGTTACCAGACCTGGTACAAGAAGAGCTTTCTCAGTGTCTTTTGCTGCTGTAACAAAGGACCACACACGACATGGTCAGAAGCAGCCGGCATTTATTTCTTACAGTTCCGGAGGCTGAGAATTTTGAGATCAAGGTGTCAGCTAGTCCATGGCTGGTGTGGGCTTGCCACCTGGTTTGCTGCTGGCCAACTTTTAGTGTAACTTCCTGTGGTGTAAGGGGGCAGCAGGGGAGCTCCCTGGGGCCTCTGATACAAGCACTGCCCCGGACTAGCGCAGCTCATAATAACAGTGCGGAATTGAGGAAACACACTTTGTCAGAACAAAACCAATGGGACCAGGAGAACTCTTCAAACTTCCTGGCAGTATCTGAGTGCCTCACAGCCCCAGTTCGCTTTATTATATAGACCTATGCAAATCAAGGGCACTGATACAAAGTTGCACATCAAAGGCTAAGACAAGAACTCTTCCAAGGCAAAAACAGGATAATTAGTGAAATTTACAAACATCTGAAACAAACAAAGAGTCAGAGGAAGGGCATGTATATTGCTTCCTGCAACCCTAGGAAGCAAGTGGAGTGGGTACAAATACTCAGCATCATAGCCAAATATGGAGATGGAGGGGGGAGAACTTAGCCCCCTGCCAAGCCTCGGATCTATAATGGCTTTTTGCCATTAACGGTCCCCAACAAATCACGCTAATCCCGTTCCTGAAGACTGCCTGCAGGACCCCATCTCCTCCCCAAAGGCCCCACCTGCTGAGACCATCACTCTAGGCGTGGGCTCCCACATGAAGGGATCTGGGAGGCCATGACATTGACCTTGAATGTGTATGCAAATATTTTATAGCTAGAGAGAGAGAGAAAGTCAAGTTGGCACCATTTTCCTAGAGAGGAGCAAATACAACAGTAAAAATCTTCGGACATGTGGGCCATACAGTCCCTGTTGCAGCCACTGAACTGCAGTTTGTAGCAGAAGAGCAGTGACAGGCAATGTGTCAGCTCAGGCATCTGTCAATCAAACTTTCTTTCCAAACACAGGACATGTGCTCAATATAACCCAAGGGGCTCTGGTTTTGGATCCCGATCTGGGATACTAAGAAACAAACACAGTGTGCCCACTGGCTTTGGATAGCGGTCAGTTTTCCAAGTATGCAGGTCCACTAAATTACTTAATAAAGATATTTCTTGTAATGCCTCGAATGGGGGCACTGGGAGTTTGTTTTAGCCAAAGAGGCACAGCCCACAGCCCAGCAGCCCGAGCATCACGCAGAGGGCAGAGGGCTCCTGCCATGGCACAGACCTGTGTTCTCTCCCTGAGGCGGTATTTCAGAGGGCTGGTGGCTGATCGTCTAGCAGGTTTTGCTGATGCATTGGACCTCTGGTTTTTGGGTGACGTAGTTCGTGGGTCCACTCAAATGGTGCGTGAAGCCCATTACTGAAGAGGCATGGGGTAGCCGTATTGTGATTTCAGAAAACACAAAGCCTGTCCTTGGTTTGGTGTTGAGTCTATTTTATCTCTCGGCTGGGTGAGGCTGAGTTGTGTCCATGCTGCTTTCTTGCCCAAAGGGAAGACCCTGTGCTTGAACTTGCTGTGCTGTATATAAATTAAATACAGGGCTTACTTCACACCTTCCCCAGGCTGTCTGATCCCAGGTCTTCCCTGGGATCAGAAGTGTCTTATCCTGTGGTCACACCTGAGCCTTCCATAAGCGCTTTGAGTGACCTGACCTTCATGTTGAGGGAAGGGCAATGGAGGCCCAGCCAAGAGGTGAGGAGACCTCTCAGGATCTCAGTTCCTTTGCATAGAGAGGGGACAGAACCCAGGGATTCCCATGGCTCCTGCCGTTTTCTCTGGCCAGAAATCAAGGAGAAAGTCTTAACAACAAATGGACTAAGAAAAACATTTTTTTGATTTGTTTTGTTTTGTTTTAGAGGCCAAGGGTAGATCCACCCACAGAAATGCAACTAATGCCTGTTTAAGCAAATAGGACTTCTTTTCACGCATAAGAATGTTGATTTTTGATCAAGGGTTGATGAAAATATTTATATCTCGTCTCCAGAACAGCTTTTTGGCTGAGATGTTCAAGGTCATGGTGTCCCGAATAGCTCAACCTGCTTACTCATTGTTTTGGGGCCATGAGTGGGGGGATTCTTCTAGCAGAGTGGTTTTAGCACCCACCTCTTCTCACCACACCCCTGAACTGAATATTGTGATCAGCTCATTGGGAGAAGCAGAACTGACTTTGAAGGACATTATCACGTAGAGATGAGGAAGTTATGCCAACAACTATAGATGCAACATTTTAAAATCAAGATAGACTAAGGACATGGTCCAGCATTCAGTTAGAAGTGGGTTTGCATCCTGCTGTTTGTTTGTTCTGCAAATTGCGTGAGCTGCATTCTTGGCTTCTGCAGGTCAGGGCTGGGGTCGGGCAGCTGGGAATGGAGTTAGCATCTTCCCAGGGAATTGAGCATTTCCGCCCCTGCACCATGGGTCTCAGAGTGTCGGCTGAAAAAACGGGTCTCATGCAGTCCAGAGTTGAAGGTCCCGTTCTGCCTGTCATCACAGTGTGAACCTTGGACAGATCATCTCACTTCCCTGCTGTCTGCCCTGCTCATGTATAAAGCAGGAACTGCACGGACTCTGAGAAATTGCTGTCTGGAGGGAGATCGTGGGTGCGGGGTGCCCGGGCGTGGTTAAGGGCGGTCGTGCAGTCAGAATCGCTCCATCTTGTGCGGGTAAGTGAATGTGTGGATGAATGAAATGTATTGCTACAGACCGAATGTGGACACCCCGTCTGCCCTCACCTTGATGTTGGCCTTCCAGCCTCCGGAAGTGTGAGAAAGAAAGGTTCACCGATCACGCCCCCTGGACTACGGCATTTTGTTTTAGGAGAGCCGGCAGGAACCCACACCTGTGTGGCATCTAAGCTATGCAGCTTGACTTAACTTCCTTCCAGAGGTGCCCGTGAGTCACTGAGACTTCTTTGTCCAGAGCCCTGTGAGCCTTGTTCCTGGGCCTGGTTGGGGAACTCGGTAGATGTGCCCAGGTGGCCTGGTGCCCGCTGCCCTAGTGAGGGCTCAGTCCCAGCCCCACAAGGTGGGTGACTGAGGCCCGTCGGTTACACGGGAAGCTCTCAGGACCTGACCTGTGGGAGGGACACAAGGCAATGGGGAAGGGGTGACCGGGAGCTTGAATGGATTCGTGGAAGCTCCTCAGCAATTCCTGACCAAGAGTAGGCACCGCGCAGGGCTGGCCCTTGCGATCACTAACTGCGGTGGGCGTAGCCCTGCACTGGATCTTTTAAAAATACCGGGAGGGTGAGACATGGCCCTGTCCTCCTGTGTTCTGCCCTGTCAGCGGGAAAGACATGCTCGGAGGACAAGGCTGGAGCCACTGAGTGGGGTCATCCTAAATAAATTATTAGTGTTCAAGAGAAGAGAGGAATCACCGTGGCCCAGAACCCAGGAAGTGGGAGCCACAGCAGGGACCAAGGGATGGAGTCCCTGCTTAGCACTGGCCGGTAGAGAAAGAGAAAACAAGAGAAGGCACGGCCAGCTGGTCACAAAGGGCCTTTGCTTATGTCCTTGGAGAGAAGAGGCAGAGGAGCCACGGGGCGGGGCCTCAGACAGGGTCCCTGTGCAACCAGCGTCACAGGAACAGCGGATGCCTTGCTCTCTGCGAAATAAACAAACAAGTTTTATATATTCTTGGTAATCTGGCAGTGGGAACGGAAAAGGGAGGACTGGGGAGGAGGTGGGAGGGAGGCAAGGCCGGCGGGGAGAGGTCCGCTCCCTCCCATTGTCGGGGAACATCCCCACCTGGTGAGCGTTCTGGGAACTGCAGTCTGCCTGTGTTTGGATCAGAGAGGCAGGGTGCCTGCAGGGTTGGGTGGTGGAATCTGCCCGTTTGGCTGGTGAAGCCGGTGCTCTGGGCATGTGCAGGTGGGAGGCAGCGTGCAGATGCCCTGAGGACCCCATGCGACCCACCGGCAGCAGGTCGGATGAGCCAGGGGCAATGAGAACATGCCCACAGGAAAGACAGCTTACGAGTGGGGTTCCCAGGACCCCACAGGGGAGGGGCTGGCAAAGAGGGCGTGGAAGCACACCCCGCTGGTAATGCTGACAGAGGCTGAGAGGGTCCCGCCTTGTGGGAGAAGCGTATTTCGCGCCTGCAGGCCGGGGCTTAGAAGGGGCACCCATTGTGTCCCGCAGGAGCCCTGGTCCCTCAGTGCGACTGCCTGGGCCCCAGCTCATGTGAGGCCAGGGAGCTGGGCACAGGGGTTCCATGATACTCACACGGCCCCCAGACCCCTGTCAGGCCCCCCCCCACAATGGGTTACAGGGATTGCAAGCTCCCATGCACCTGTGGCTGCCCCAGGACCAATGCGGGTACTAAGCTGCACCAGGCTGGGTTACCTGTCTGCAGAGGGCTCCTGCCATGGCCTAGACCTCCAGCTGTGGGAGGCCCCTAGCTCTCTCCACGAGGAAGGTCGTTACAGGTTCCGAATCGCCCGCGCTCCCTGATGGGCCCCCAGCAGCTCCTGCTTCCCTGCCTGGCCAGTTGCTCCCTTCTAGACACAGGCATTGTGTGCACTTGCTGTAGCCGTCCCCTTTCTCCTGCCAGGACTGTACTATTGTGCACCCAGTGACTGGCTGGGCATGGCCCTTACCAGTAGCTAGCTGTGGAGGCCATCGGTGACTGTGAGGGACAGAAAAGGGAGAGCCAGCATCTCCCAGCCAAGGGAGAACTCCCAGCTTTTTGGAAACATGAGGCTCGGCCACAATGACCAGCCCAGAATACTGTATAGCCTCTTTTTTCTTAGGATTCCTGGCTGTGTCAGACACTCAGCGGGCACCTGCCAGCCCCTGTTCTCAGCTGAGACCTGTGTGTACCGCAGCCAGACCAGGGGTCCTAGAGATTTCAGTGCCTAGCTTCTGGATGCAGTGGGGGTGGGGGGACCCAGGAGAAAGCCAGCCATTGGCTTGTGGTTGCAGGAAAGGGAGCAGGCTCTGTGCTGTTTAGCTACAAATAGTGCTGAGCCGGCTGTACCCTCCAAGGCGTTTTTCCATCCTGTGCACGCCCCCGTTCCCACTCACGTCACCCCTGCCCTGTCTGCAGCTGGGCATCCTTGTTGGCTGAGATGAGCGATGCCACCACCACCACTCGGGCCCCGTGGGCATGGCGTCCACCTGCAGCCTCCCGCCTGTCCTCCCTGTCTCACCACAGGCTTTTCCCACTCGGCCTTCACATTCGGCATCGAGAGCCACATCAGCCAGTCGAACATCAACAGGACACTGGTGCCGCCTGTCGCGCTCATCTCCATCCTGCAGAAGGGGCTGCAGTATGTGGAGGCCGAGATCAGCATCAACGAGGTACATGCACCCCTCCCCCAGGCAGAGCAGAGACTCAGCCTCTCACTGCCCCCCATGTCCCAGGGACCTGCAGGGCCAGGCAGACGGGTTCAGTCCTGCACACCAGGCCTGGGGTCTTCTACAGGGTCAGTAATTTACCAGATGAGGGGTGGGGGTCCTCTGGATTCACAGGGGGCAAACTCTGAGTGTTTTGCACACAAAGTGTTTTGCACATACACAGCTGGCCAGCTGCGGACCGATCATCACAACATCCCACGTGTCCCCAACTCTGAAAACATACCTGCTTGTTAGCTTCAGCGCGGGTGGTCGCTATGCACATGCACACTGACAGGAGAGGGCTCCTCTCTGCTTTCTGCACTGGCCAGTGACACAGGGACCCCGAGAAACCCTGAGACATGTCCCAGGGAAAGCTGTCTTGTGCATCGGGGGAGGAGAGGGAATAACTGTTGTGCTCGAGAGCATTCCAAGTGACAGGCTGATTTTCATGCTCGTTGTAGAAAAAGTAAGACAATAGGACCAGAATTACAAATTAGAAATGGGGTCAATTTGCCTGTGTCCCCTCTCCGTCTGTAGGTTGGGGCTCTGTGCATTGTTGAGCCAGTTTTACATTAGTGGGTTCTTTTTTAAGTTCTGGTTTATAACAGCTCCTGTCACCACTCCCGGTCCACCCCTCCACCCATGCCCTCAGCTTTGCTCTTTGGATCCTCCCGGAAAGGTGCCCAGGACCTCCAGTGACCTTCATGCCACCCTCGGCATCTTTGTCCGAGTCCCTGTTACGTATTCCATGCTTTCTCTCTCTGTGACTCCGCACACGTGTGTACCCCGGGCTTTCCCTGTATCCGATCATGACTCTTCCCACATGGCTGATGCCTTGTGTGCTCACGGCACCACATGTCCAAGTGTCCTGCCCTTGAGTGACCCCTTTCACGGGTCTCACCTGCCTGGAGCGCATCTCCTCAGACCTCCCAGACTTTCCTCTCATCCTGTCTCCTGCCTCCCATTTCCTTCCACTTTCTCTTCAGCTTTAGAGTCACAGGAGCAATGGGTCCTGTGTTCTGTCACGTGCGTTCCCGTGACATCTCCCAGAAACCTGCATCTTTATAAGGCACCTGACTTCCTGCCAATTTCTTCCCTGACCGTGGCAACCTCTTCCTTTCTTACCTTGGATGTCCGGGATTCTTCCACAAAACAAACAAGCGATACAAGGACAGCAGCCACCTCCTCCCAGACTCCTGCCAGCGCTCAGCGCGTGTGAGGCTGTGACTCGGTTTCCCCACCCCCTGGTTTCTGTCCCTTGCATGTTGCACACCCTTCATACCTTTCCTGTCTGTGCAGAAGACAGTGAGAGACCCTGTCAGCTAGGTTTGCTGCTGTTACGAGTGAGATGTGCTTTTAGAGTTTAAACTAGGATGCGTTTTGATGGCTGTGGACAGTCCCTGCTCTTTGCAAAGGAGTCACCTTTTGGGGCGTGAATATGTGGTGAAGGCAGGTGACCTGGAGACAGGCATGCTCACCAGTTGGTCAGTGTTGGCCGGAACCAGGGATGAGAGTGGCTCACAGCTGACCTGCTCCTTTTTTACACGTTTTGTGTTACTGTAAGATTGCCTCTCCTTACTCCACATAATTGTGACCAGCTGCTAGTCGGGGTGATGGTTCATTTACTTCCTCTTTAGCTGGGACTTGTGTCTTTTCCTCATTCCTGATTTCTCAAGTAAGGCAGCCAGGATGCATTTTATCCAGTGAGACAGAGAGGTGTCCTAGCAGTCAGCTCTCCATGGTGCAGGTCTCTCTCTCTCTCTCTCTCTTTCTCTCTCTCTTTCTTCTTCTTCTTCTTCTTCTTCTTCTTCTTCTTCTTCTTCTTCTCTCTCTCTCTCTCTCTCTCTCTCTCTCTTTCTTCTTCTTCTTCTTCTTCTTCTTCTTCTTCTTCTTCTTCTCTCTCTCTTCTTCTCTCTCTCTCCCCCCCCCCTCCCGCACAGAGGGGTAGTTACTCCCACATTTGTCCTGGCAACTGAGCAGTTTTCTCAGCCTTGTTACTCTTGACATTGGGGGTCAGAACATTCTGTGTGAGGGGTGGTGTCCTGTGCACACTAGGGTGTGAGCAGTGTCCCTGGTCTACACCTACCAGGTAGATGTCAGCAGCATCTCCTCTCCCGGTGGTGACAACCAGAGTGGTCTCCAGGCATTGCCCAAGCCCCCTGGCACGGCACAGTGCCCCTCACCAACCAAGGAGTCGTTGGGTCAGGGACAGCACCTTTTCCATGGAATAAGGTGACAGAGCTCTGATGTCTGGGACGCACCAAGTGTGGTGTGGGTCCCACGCTGAGCACAGCCATCACACACCTGTCCCGCAGCAGTGCTCACCCCCACCACTCCCGACCCCCCGGGCAGACGCCCTTGGCATGGCCGTGAGCTCCGTGCCGGCCTCCGCCCCTCTGCCCGGGGTGCAGACGTCCCCTGAGGGGCCGCAAGGCTGACGGCTGCCCCGTGGCTCTCTCCCCAGGATGGCACAGTGTTTGACGGCCGCCCCATAGAGTCCCTGTCCCTCATCGACGCTGTGATGCCCGACGTGGTGCAGACGCGGCAGCAGGCCTTCCGGGAGAAGCTCGCTCAGCAGCAGCCACGGCGACCTTGGCGGCTGTTCCCCAGCCCAACCCACCAAGAAAAGAGAGGCCACGGTGAACGGGGAGGAGAACGGAGCCCACGTGGTCAGTGAGCGCAGCCTCCCGGGCCTGGGAGGGCTTCTGGTGGTTTCTCACGGCGTCCCAGGGCCAAAGGCTCCACCGGGGTCTGCCTGCGGCACAGTCGTCTCTGGTTCCTTTGGAACATGTGTGTCCCTCCGCCCGAGAGGCTTCCCACCCCAGGCTTCCTCTGAAATCTGAGACACGGCGTTCTTTACTCACACAGCCTCAGGTTTAGGGAGCTGTGCCTCCCTGTGAGCTCGCAGGGACCCGCACTGCGTGGTCACCGTCCGGCATACAGTGTTCCCAGTGCGGGACCCAGTCCCCACCCAGCCTTCCTGGTGGAGGGTTTGGGGTAAATCCTGGTGTAAGTGAGGAGCTCCCGGTTACCAAGCAGGCACCAGGACAGTGTGTGCCGTCTGACTTGGTCTCAGCTAGTTCCCGGAAGGCAAGTCCTCCTTAGGTGACCACTGGACAGTGTTGGACAGATTGGTCAGAGGGCCAAGCTTTTACCCAGAGCACCTGCCTGCAGCTCCTCTGCTGCTCCTACATGCAGAGACTGCTAAGGGTTCTGAGTTCACAAAGTGCGTGTGCGTGCATATGTTTGCATGTGTGTCATGCACAGGAGTGTATGCAGGTGTAGGAGTGTGTGAACACTGTGCACATGTGTCCCAAGGAAACAAGGATGTGCGAATGTGGGGGTGGAGGGTGCAGGGACTTCTGAGAGCGTGGCTCCACCCTCGGGAGCCCTCAAGATCACCAGGTGACCCCTCAGAAGGCTGCATGGGATAAAATGCCTCATCTGCTCAGGTGAACAGGGACCTGGGGGCAGTGCTCAGGAGACACCTGGCTGTTGTCACCTTTGCCCCCTCTCATGCCGTGGCTGTCGGACGTCACCCTGCACCTACATATAAGGAGTAACTGTTGCTATCCCTCTATCAAATTTGAAATAAACATAACACACAGTGTGGGGTGGGGGCTGGCAAAGTAGGTCTACAGTTGTTCATACACAACAAATAATGTGACAATAAATAGTAATACAAGAGTAAACTTTCTCACCAGTAAACGTCTTTGGCCCCACCCTGTATTTAAATAAATGAAACGTATTTAAAAAACCTGTTTGTAAGCCCGAGGAGCCCCGGCAATGACGTTTCCCGCTTCCTGTGACAGATAACCACTCGAAACCGATGGAGATAGATGGGGACGTGGAGATCCCGCCCAGCAAGGCCACGGTCCTCCGCGGCCACGAGTCCGAGGTGTTCATTTGTGCCTGGAACCCCGCCAGCGACCTCCTGGCTTCCGGGTGAGGGCGTCAGGCTGGGGGCGCTCCGGGGAGTGGGGGTCCGTGCTCTTGCTCTTGTCTGAGTCCCACCTCACCGAGCACGTGCTCCATGACCTGCCTGGGGCTTCCTCCCAGGTGTGCTGACCATGGTGTGGGGCACCCACCCACCGTGGCCCTCCCATGGGGCCTCCGATTGTGGTCAAATTGTTGAGAAGTCCTGGTGCCAAGCAGTTTCCTCCCTGGGGTGGAGATTAATGCCGATGTTTAAAATTACTCGGTGCAGCAGAGATGGGGAGGAGAAAACCCAGTGAGGATAAAACACGTAACATGCCTGGGTTTGGGTTTATGGCTGGCCTCTCCCCCCAGGTCACCTGGCGCCACACACCAGAACAGACTGTGCCCTGGGCTACTATCTGGCCTCTGCCCCGTCAGCTGCAGCCTCGGGTTACAAAGAGGGGAAGGAGAAAGTAAAAACAGCGAGCGAAAGGTATGCTGAGTGCCATGTACTTCCCCCTGCAGTTCGTAGACTCCACGGCTCTGATATGAATCCTCAGTGAGAACAGCAACGGGGCCTCCACCCAGCTCCTGCTGCGGCACTGTATCCAAGAAGGGGGACACGACATCCCCAGTAACAGAGACGTGACCTCGCTGCACTGGAACGTAAGCATGGCCCTCCTCCCCGACAGCCAACAGTGGAACGCAGGGACTGCCATGGGGGACCCTGGGGTGGCTCGGTCATGGGGGCTTTGTTTCTGAGTGCTCACGGAGTTGTGTCACAGGGTTATGTGTGCACACATGTGGGACACACCCCTCTTTCTAACTTCTTTTGATTTCTCTCGCTCTTTGGAGTGTTTCTGCCTGTTCCATCATTTCCTCACAAACTCTATTCTCCACGTGGACACATTGTCCAAACCTCAGAAAAGTCTCTCCAGCCTCATTGTAACTTTTCCTGTGGTATTTCCTTTTTTTTTAAGTGAGAGGAGGGGAGATAGAGACACAGACTTCTACACGTGCCCCAACCTGAACCCATGCAGCAACCCCAGTCTGGGGCCGATGCTCAAATCAGCCAAGCTATTTTTAGTGCCTGAAGCTGACACTCAGATCAACCAAGCTATTCTCAGCACCTGAGACCACACTTGAACCAGTCAAGCCACTGGCTGCGAGAGGGGGAGAAGGAAGGGAAGAGAAGCAGATGGTTACTTCTCCTGTGTGCCCTGATCAGGAATCGAACCCAGGACTTCCACATGCCAGGCTCACTCTCTTCCACTGATCCAGCTGGCCAGGGCTAGAGTTGATAAGTCTTAACAGGGCACTGATTCTTGGTGGAAGATTATTCTAGCCCTGGGATAAGAGGTCGTCTGCGGAGGGTCAGAGCTGCCCCTACTAAGCTGTGTCTCTTGGCCTGTCTCTTTCCTGCCCGCAGAGTGATGGGACTTTGTTGGCGACAGGTTCCTACGACGGTTTTGCAAGAATATGGACGGAAGATGGTAAGTCCAGCCTCCCTGGTGTTGGGGTCCGACGAGCGGGGCTCTGGTGCAAGAACGTGGAGTGGGCCAACCGTGGCTTTGAAGTTCACGTGTTTATTATTGTCGTTTGACTAACCACCAGGTAACCTGGCCAGCACCTTGGGCCAGCACAAAGGTCCCATCTTTGCCTTGAAGTGGAACAAAAAGGGGAACTACATTTTGAGTGCCGGCGTAGACAAAGTGAGTGTTGGCTTAAATGGCATCTTGAATCTCTAGACAACAGGGGTTTTTTGAAATCTAAGGCTTCCTGCTTCCCCGTCATCACCCAGCAGAACCGTGTTGTGCTTGTCGGTTCTCCTGGCTGTGACGTGACCTTACCGTTTGTTGATAGCACGTCATCTCTTGAGTGTGTCACATTGCTCTACGGACCCGTGTGCAAAACTCCCACTGTTTTCTTGGGAGAGCTCTTTCTGTCCTCACCTCCTGTTGTCTTGGGCTGCTTTTATATTCACTTCTCATTTTCTTTTTTTTTAATTTTAATTTTTATTTTTTGTAATTTTCTGAAGCTGGAAACAGGGAGGCAGTCAGACAGACTCCCACATGCCCCTGACCAGGATCCACCCGGCATGCCCACCAGAGGGCGATGCTCTGCCCATCCGGGGCGTCACTCTGTTGTGACCAGAGCCACTCTAGCGCCTGAGGCAGAGGCCATGGAGCCATCCTCAGCGCCCGGGCCATCTTTGCTCCAATGGAGCCTTGGCTGCGGGAGGGGAAGAGAGAGACAGACAGGAAGGAGAGAGAGAGGGGTGGAGAAACAGATGGGCGCTTCTCCTGTGTGTCCTGGCCAGGAATCGAACCTGGGACTTCTGCATGCCAGGCCGACGCTCTACCACTGAGCCAACCAGCCAGGGCCTCACTTCTCATTTTCTACCTGACCCCACTTTGTCTACCACTGAGCTGTGTGGTCAGGGAACGTGCATGTTTGAAGTTGTGCACTGTCTGCCTTCATTGGTCAACCACAAAAGAAATAATAATAATGTTCTAGAAAAGAATACGTAGGCAGAAATTGTAGTTTACGGCTACGTTGGCATTGACCTTCAGTGGGGGCTTACCCCAAGGGGTGAAAGTATATTTCAGAGTCTTACCAGCTTTTCTGCTCCTTAATGTTTTCCATTGTCTGGGCTATATAATTCAACGTAAACATCAATAAAATTATACAATTACTGATGCAGAACGTGAAATTGCACCAGAATTGTGAATTTGTATATTTTTTCTAGTGCCAGATGTGTCCCAGTAAGTAAATTTAAAAGTGTTTGATCCAGACCCTGGCCAGTTGCCTCAGTGGTAGAGCGTCAGCCCGGCATGTGGAAGACCCGAGTTCGATTTCCAGCCAGGGCACACAGGAGAAGCACCCATCTGCTACTCTTCCCTTCCTTCTCCCCCTTCTCGCTCTTCCCCTCCCGCAGCCAGGGCTCCATTGGAGCAAAGTTGGCCCGGGCGTTGAGGACGGCTCCATGGCCCCTGCCTAAGGCACTAGAATAGCTCTGGTTGCAACGGAGCAACGCCCCAGATGGGCAGAGCATCGCCCCCTGGTGGGCATGCCGGGTGGATCCAGGTTGGGCGCATGCGGGAGTCTGTCTGCCTCCCTGCTTCTCATTTAAGAAAAAAAAAAAAAAAAGTGTTCAATCCACCAAACAAATGAATTAAAGATTTTGGTTGGTATGAAGCTAAGCCAGAATGCAGAGAACCAGGTTTCAGAGATACGGCCCCCATACTTTCCTCAGAAAATTTCTACGGTCAACACAGCTCATAATCGGTTCTTCTTTAAATGAGAGCATTAATTGACATTGACCAGGGGGTATACAGTTTCCCAGAATGTGGAAAGTTCCGGTTCATTGAGATGTTAGGTCCAGGGGTGTTCCCTGAGCTGTCTCTGGGCACTTCCCTGTCTCCCCAACATCGTAGGTTCAGAAGATCTCAAGATTTGCTTTGTCTTCCAAGGGGGAAAGGCCATTTTCTCCTTATTTGTGGACCAGTCTGGAGGGCCTCACCCAAGAGTAACATGTCTGCTGTCCCCAGTTGGGGCAGCGACTGTCAGGGGAGTTTGCAGAAATGGACATTTCTCCCTCAACTCTTCATTTGCAGAGTGCCAGGAAGACACTTGGATGAGCTCCATTATGGGTTTTTCAGCTTGTAACGGGGTGGTGGGGCGGGGGGTTCCACAGATCAGACAACAAAGAGTACCAGGTATCTCATTGACAGACACATGTTGGTTACATGTTGAAACGATAATATTTCAGCCATACTGCAGTGAAACTGTTTGTTCTTTTTTGTTTTTAGAGGGCTTACTAGAACATAAAATTCCCTGTGTGGCTCACATGGTATTTTCCGTGCACAGTGTTAGTTTGAAAGACATAGGGGTTCGCTGCTTTTCCTTATTTAAATTTAACTGTTGATTCATTTGAGAGAGAAGCCATTGATTTGTTGTTTCACTTATTTATTAATTCCTTGTTGATTTCTGTATGTGCCCTGACTGGGGATTGAACTCATGATGTTGTGTATTAGGACAATCCTCTAACCTACTGAGCTACTCGGCCAGGACCTGACTACCTTTTCTTGCACGATAAACGTGTCTACAGAAAGCTTGGTGAGGAGAGTAGTTACTGACGATTTCTTTTTGATTTGCAGAGCGCAGACAACCATAATTTGGGATGCCCACATAGGGGAGGCCAAGCAGCAGTTCCCGTTTCATTCTGGTGAGTTTGGTTCTAGTTTTGTAATTTGGAAACAGTAATTCAGAGTCTGTTATGAAATGTCCTGTTGAGTCATTGTGAATGCTCGGAGGACCATGTCCGTGGACTCTCGCTTGGCGGGTGGAAACCCATTCACTGTGAGCGGTGCTCCAAGGTTTGCAAGGTCCAGTGTCCCCAGCACCTGAACGTTGAAAACACAGCAGGGAAGGAGTCACAGGGCCGGTGTGGCCTTCTCTTTTTTTCCTGCAATTTCATGGCAGCTGTGTTGGGGGTCCCTGAGACCCCACCCAGGTTCAGCTGGTCACTGAAGCCAGCCAAGATGAGGACAGGCACACAGGACAAAATCCAGCATGTCCAGGGGTCTCCACTGCGGCACTGCCCAGGACAGGCCAACGTGGAGGGTCGGCCGACAGGGAAGCTCATTAGAGAGCTGGTGTCCAGGACTGTGATGGGGGTTGGTCCCCTCGGCGCTCCCTGCCTGGCTTGTACCCCAATTCCAGGCTCCTAGCCAGAAAGCAGATTAGAGTATGTTGTTTGTACAGCTTCAGTTCGGAAGCCATTCTTACCAGCTAAGGAACGGTGGGAACCTTCTGGCAATCCGAATTCCCAGACGCAGCCCGAGAGAGCCGGACCAGTGCACAGATGCATAACAGCTAACCACGGCCCTTTGTGTACTGAGGTCGCTCCTGCCCCCATGGAGTTGCAGTGGTCTAGGGACACTGGTTTTGCAAACTCCCACTGGACACCCCACACTCTGTGTGACACACGCTGTCATTAGGTGCAGCCTCTTCCCCTAGAGACAGCCAGCCACCCCCGCAGTAAAGACTGTCAGAAGTAACAGAGAGGCCACAGGCCGTGTCTTCCATGCAGAGAGACACACAAAATGTGTGGGGTGAGCGTGCACTGTTAGATCACGTGTCCCTGATGTGCATTTGCAAGGGGACAGAGTCGTTGCTGATGGGTAGTTTGGGGTGCCTGAGGGAGGGCAGACCCCAAGGACTTCCCGACATAGCACAGCCCTGTCTCAGCGTCACGTGACGGCTCCAAGCAGGGGCCATGAGTCCTCGGGGGACAGACAGACTATGGGCAAGGTCCCAATTCGAGGGACAGAACATTTTCTGTCGCGCTGTAATGAGAGCCCCGCACCTGTTAAGAAGTCCCTCCCCGTTGACACTTTCCAGAGCCCCTGCCGAACCAGTCTACAGATTTGGACCTCTGTCTGTCATCTCTGTGACAGACGTCTCTGCCCGTCACAGCTGGTAGCCGGTCAGTCTAGTGGGTTTCCCTCACATTTGACGTGAGAGTCAAAACCGTTCCTGCCTTTCTGTTCACAGAGTTTGAGTGACATGTTCTGAGCACGTTACACCAGGCGTGCCGACTCCTGTGACACGGGAATGTGTGTCTCGAGGAGAACTCTGGATTCGGGGGCTTTATTTTTCTTTTTAAGAGAGTCACCTGTCCAAGATGAACATCAATAAGGTGCTGCCAAAACTTTTCACCTTAAGCGTTCATTTATAACATCTCTCAGCGGAATACGCTGTTTCCCTGAGCATTGCAAGGCTGCAGGGAAGGGCTTACCATCCACTGGCCTTGGGAGACCACAGATCGCGTGTTTCTTCCGCGTGGAGAAAGCATGTCACCTGTAGTTTAGCTGTCTGATACTTGGATCCCTGTCCTCTCCCTGGGTCAGAAAGGTCCAGGTTTTATTTTATTTTTCACGTCGTTCAGGACAAGAGGCTGTTTCCCAGTGGGAACAGTTGTTCTCCTCGTGTTACTAGATCAGGCTTCTCGACTGTGCTCTGATTTGTTCTAAAGCAGCCAAGCTCTGTGCACAGCTAGCACATGTAGCCGCCCTCCCTCTGTCCCTGCCTCACAGCGCCCGCTCTGGACGTGGACTGGCAGAACAACACCACCTTCGCCTCCTGTAGCACAGACATGTGTATTCACGTCTGCAGACTCAGCTGTGACCGCCCTGTCAAAACCTTCCAAGGACACACAGTAAGTGCAAGTCTCCGTTGTGGGCCTCAAGTTTGTAACAGTGCGCTGGGAGGCCGGAGCCGTCTCCTCTGTGTCTAGGATGAAAAGTGGCGAGGACTACGGACCAGTTCTTTTACAGCCCTTTGCTGCTGCTTGGGAGAAAACACAGACTCGGAGATGAGCCAGATGTTGGATTTTGGAGAAAAGACTTACTGTAGTTATTAGACAAACATATGAGGACATAAAGGAAAAGATCCTTGTAATGAGTGAGCAGATGGGAAATGTCTGTAGAAAAAGGAAAACTATATTCTTTTTTATTAATTTTTTTAATCTATTGTTTTGAGTGGGATTCACGTGTCCCATTCAATATAACACCCCCCCAACAACATGTCCCCATTTCACCCCCACTGCCTTCCTCTCCCTGACTCCCTCCTCTACTTCCCTCTGGGATTTGCTGTTCTGTTATCTCTATCTCTGTGTTATGTATATATAATTTTACTAATTCCCTCTCTGATGGAAAACGATATTCTTTAAAAAAAACAACAACAGTAGCCTGATCTGTGGTGGCGCAGTGGATAAAGCGTCGACCTGGAAATGCTGAGGTCACCGGTTCGAAACCCTGGGCTTGCCTGGTCAAGGCACATATGGGAGTTGATGCTTTAGCTCCTCCTCCACTTCTCTCTCTCTGTCTCTCCTCTCTGTCTCTCCCTCTCCTCTCTAAAATGAATAAATAAAAAAAAATTAAAAAAACCAACAACAGTCAAATGGAAATTTGAGAACTGAGAGGTATAATGTCTGAAATGAAAATCTTAATAAAAAAACAAAGAAGAATATCTTAATGGATTGGTTTAACAGCAGATTGCAAAAGAGGGAGAATAGAAATAGCCAGTTTTCCTAAATTTGGTGGAAAACATCACCATTCAGTCCAGGAGGCTCAGGCGCCAGCTGACATCTCATCACATTCCTTGGGGAGGCACCTGAGGCTCTTTGTAGCCTTCCTGGAGCAGGTCCCTGCAGTGTGCAAGAGCCCCTAGGACTTTTATATGATGGCCGTGCTTTAGTATCAGTGGAAAAGGCAGAGTAAGAAGAGGAGGAAGAGGGATGTGTTTGGGGTGGTGCCCCTCTCTACCCCTGTAACTGCAAGTTCACGCTGCTGAGCTGATGGGGTGCTGTTTCCCTGTGCTGGACCACTGAGGTACCTACTCTAGGGGCCTATATATTTCTTTCCAAAATCTTTTGCTCTCTCTTTCAGAACGAGGTCAACGCCATCAAGTGGGATCCTTCCGGGATGTTGCTAGCATCCTGCTCCGATGACATGACACTAAAGGTAGTGAGGTCTGGAAGCGTGGGCTGCTTGATCCTGGACAACCTCTGTAGTCCTGCATTCACACAGCTGTGACTGAGAATTTTGTCACAGACGCTCTTCCTGACACTATGAATTCTCCCCATTGCTACTCTGTGGCTCGCTGTCACCAGTTAACTCCTGTTGATCATTAGAGGATCATGCTGAGACCTTCCCCTTCCCCGTGGCCTTCCCACTGGTGCCCCCAGGATTT
Source organism: Saccopteryx leptura (assembly GCF_036850995.1). Classification (NCBI taxonomy): domain Eukaryota; kingdom Metazoa; phylum Chordata; class Mammalia; order Chiroptera; family Emballonuridae; genus Saccopteryx; species Saccopteryx leptura. The sequence goes on from NW_027095700.1 coordinate 2,165,391, forward strand.
TGCCCACCCCTCTACCTGGGCAGTGACCCGCAGGTCGGTCAACTTTCCGAGGGCCGCAGACCTGACGGACATGCACAGAATGACTGCTGTAGAGTGGTTCCCGGCTGCGGAAACAGCGTTGGCTTACGTTGTCCCCCGTGTGTTCTCTAGATCTGGAGTATGAATCAGGACACGTGTGTCCATGACCTCCAGGCTCACAGCAAAGAGATATACACCATCAAGTGGGGTCCGACCGGCCCGGCCACCAGCAACCCAAACTCCAACATCATGCTAGCGAGGTAAACCGGAGACGGCCCTGTCTCCCTGGGCTCCTCAAACAGCCTTGCTCACCGTGGCTGTAAAAGTTACTTGACAGAGTAACTTTTTCTGTTCCTTGCATCCAAGAGAACAGAAATGTCACCAGTAAGCATTATTTGTATCAAAGGGAACAGAAAATTTTGCTAAAGTGTGTGTCGTGATTGTCAGCTCCCTTCCAAACGATACAAACAGGAGCACACCTTGAAAGGGCACCATGAGATAGAGCTATCGAGTGACACCCACTCAAGGTAAGGACCCTGTTAACCCCCAAGCCGGTCGGGGGCTGGGCTGTGTGCCCAGGCGCCTGGCACGTTGCTCTGTGAAGGGTTTTACTATGACGCAAAAAGGAAACATTTCAGCGTAGGCTTTGGGCTTGGTTTACTTTATTCAGCGCGGAGGGGCAGGTGGTGAGAATTCTGAGTGGCAGTAGCGGGTGCCCCAGCCTTAGCTAGTTATGTCCGAACTATTTGTATAGTGACCCTCTGAGGCACCAGTCTGGGGCAGCATGGTTATATGTGGTCACAGGGGCCTCCCCAAAACTGCATCACGTTAGGCTGCAGTCAACAGAACTGTTCTGTTCCAGTGCTCAGAGGACCCCCATTCAGGATCCAACATTCCACTCTCCTGTGAATCCATAAGAACGTTTACAAGAACAAGCTGATGTGAGTCAGAGGGTGTGTGGGCTACTTAGGGGTCTGGAAATCCATGATGAGAACGAGTGTGGGGGTGTGTTTAGTGGAGAAGGCAGAACTGGAGGGAAGGGGAATGCCTTCCTATCAGGAAGCAGCAGTAGGTTTATTCTGTGTCACTGCAGAGAAGGACTACTGGGAGAGGTGACAGGTGGCACAGTTCTGTCAGCAAGAGGGACCCTGCCCTCGTCTCTGTAACATGGCAGTGGCCAGAAAGTCAGCCCAGCAGCAAGGACCCTTGTTGCTGAAAGTGCCTGACCCAAGGCCATTCCTTAGCCAGCACTGGGAGGGAGGAACTCCTGCATCAGCTGAGAGGCTGAACCCTGAGACCACAAAAGACCCACGCGAATGACGATGATAATGAACACATCAGAATCGCATTTTGATGGCTTGCGAGGTTGCTTTTGTCTCCCCTGGTACCCAGTGTGAACATTCATTGTCCTTTTAGTCGGAAAGGGGTGTAGCAGTGCCTCGGGGGTCCCCGTAGAGGGAAAGACTGTCCAATAGCAGCAGCTTTGTAGCGTGTACTGTTCTTTCAAAATTGAGAAGAACTGAAACTTGCAGATCTCAGCAGTATGAGTGCATATTTGCGTATGATTGTATTTTCATTGCCCTTGTGTTAAAACTTTTATTCCCTTCACTTGCCATTATTCCCAGTTGTGCAGTTGGTAACGATCAGTTCTTGTGTTTTGAATTGTGGGACCATTTTAGGGAATGCAGTAAATGTCCTACAGGAGCATTGACCGTCCATAGGCATAGAAAAGGCAGGAATGGATGAACCTGGCCTAGGCCTATTTTTCCAAGTAACCTCTTTCTCACAGGGTCACTGCTGTAGACCTCCTTTTGCCCAGCCCTGCGTGCCACCCATCTTGGGGAACTGGAAGGAAGCATGGTGCTTCCATGGTGATGTCTCCTCATGTCATTTCTAGCGCTTCATTCGATTCCACGGTCCGGCTGTGGGATGTGGAGCGCGGCGTGTGCACCCACATGCTCACCAAGCGCCAGGAGCCCGTCTACAGCGTAGCTTTCAGCCCTGACGGGAAGTACCTGGCCAGCAGTTCCTTTGACAAGTGTGTGCACATCTGGAACACCCAGGTAATCCCCCCGAGTCCTTTCTGAACATCAGCCACTGTGGGTATCTCTGCCCACGCCTGAAGATGAGAGAATTCTTTTATTTTTAAGGGGGAGGGGGGGAAAGAGAGAGAGAATGAGAAGCCTCAACTCATTGTTGCTTCACTCTAGTTGTGCATTGATTGCTTCTCATATGTAACTTGACGGGGGTGGGGGATGGGGTGAATCAAGCCAGAGGTCTTGGGGTTTTGAACCGGGGACCTCAGTGGCCCAGGCTGACACTCTTATCTGCTGCACCACCACCAGTCAGGCTAGAGAATTCTGACTCTCAAGAGTGGATTCTGTGCGAAGCAGGAGAGTGGAGAGTCGTACGCTGGGCAGCCAGGTCTCGGGTGTCCAGCTGATGGAAGAGAGAAGTGGCTGGAGCCGCTGCAGGTGGCCAGCGACCTGTTTTGTGGGTCTTGGGATGGAGTCAAGGCCTCTTCTTTGTCCGTTCAATGTAGTCCACCTTCCGCATTCCCTGTGGCTGGGATGACGCATTTGTGTTGAGCCCGTGACCCTTGTGGCAGGGCTTGGTATTGCATGAGCCAGGTCAACTGCCAAGGTCCACTGAGACCTCAGGCTTCCCAGGGTTGGCTTCACAGGAACATCATCCTCTTGGAGAGGGAAAAGTCATGGTCGGTCCTGCGTGGACTCTTGTAGTCCAGACAAGGCCACCTGCTAAGTCACATGTCCCAGGAATAACACGCAACAGTCTCTGTGCTGAGTTGCTCCCTAGAAACAGTGATTGGTGCTTTGTAAAGCGACATCTTAGACAAGTGTCATTAGGTACCGCCTGTTGTCAAAAACCCATCAAATGACTTTCACTTTTTTCTTGTAAATCACAAATCTTTTCGAGACATTTAAAAGCACACTTGAATCCGCGTGAGGTGGATGCCTTCTTTATATACATAAACACGTATAATATTGTTGACTGGCTCCATCCCAGTCCCCCGCCACCTTAGTGTCCTCACCGCCATCAGACATGGTCTGAGAATGGCTGTGGAAGGTGTGTCCTCAGCCGAAGGGGGGAGGCGGGTTCCGTGTGCAGTCAGTCAGACATCAGCTACACTCGCGTAGTGGGAAGTCTGACAGACACGTCTCTACAGCCACCAGAGTGTGTGCCGAACATGCTTTAGCTCCTCGGTGTTTGAGACTTTCCGTGCTAGCACATGGGGGGGTGGAGTGCACATGCACTGCTGTGGGGTTCTGAGCCCCCATCACGTCATGTGTGATGACCCTTTGCATTACAGTGTGGAAGTCTCGTCCACAGCTACCGAGGCACCGGCGGCATCTTCGAGGTTTGCTGGAACGCCCGAGGGGACAAAGTGGGCGCCAGTGCATCCGACGGCTCTGTAAGCAGCACCCGGGATTTTCCTAGGGGTGGAGGGCGTGGGGCGGAACGGAGGAAAGCCGGGCAGGTGAGACCCAAGGACTGAGGTTGAGAAATTTGCTCCTGTCTGAGCCCCAAGTTTCTGCTCCTAACCTGGACGTCCTGCTGATAAAGGCACGACCTTGCCTTCCACAGGTCTCTTGGGTCCCATGAAATGTCTAGCCTTTGAGATTTTCTTCAGCACAAGGCAGGGGGCCCTGGGAGGTCTGGCTGGATGTTGTTGTTTCCCCCAACGTTCTCAAAGCTCAGGTGCTGAGTCGTCATTGTCACCTGCCTTTCCACTGGAGGCCTGGGCTGTGACAGCTGCTGAGACACTACCAATGTGCTAGTTCCTGGCTTTGCCCTTGACCTGGCTCTTCTCCTCCCTGCTGTTAATCTTAACTTGGGGTGGGTTGGTCGGCTGCTCAGCAACTGGTCGCTGTTGTTAGAGCTGCTCCAACCATTCATAACTGTGTACCAATAAAACTTTATTTATAAAACACAATTGGTGGGCCATGTGATTAGCCAAGCTCAGCTCAGAAGGCATCTTTGCATGTGTCAGAAGATAACAGGGTCTCTCTCTCTCTCTCTCTCTCTCTCTGTCTCCCCCCTTGCAGGTGTGTGTTCTAGATCTGCGGAAGTAAACATGCAGCGTGTGAAAGATAGGCAAGAATTCTAACGGACCAGCAGTTAGCGCGGGTGGGGTTGTGACACCCTCCAGACTCCACCCTGTCCGCTGCAGAACTGCGCGGGCGTGACGCATTGGTGTGGACTTTGCAATCCACTCATCCCTGGCCCCGGAAGCCTATACTTTTTTGTAGTCCTCATCAAGAAGTTTGAAACAGACACACACACACACACACACACACACACACACAGTCATACCGGAGGTGGGGTGTACGGTTCCCACGTGGGGCGTGCAGCCCGGAAAGCACGAAGCCACCCCCTGGACAGTGTGAGGTCTGGGTCCCATTCAGAAGGTCTCTGATGGCTGAGACGGGAGGGAAGAAGATACCTGTGCCAAACCCAGAAGAAAAGCAAACTGCTCTGATAGATGGAGGGAGAGGAGAAAGCTCCCTTCCCCTCCCCCCATACGTCAGACACTACCGATGCTCTGGCAAAGGATGTTCGGAGACGGTCGGTACCGATGAGCTGCGCGGTTCTGAAATCCGAACACTGTTTCCCGGAGCCGTGTCTGTGCGGCAGCTGTCCCGTCGGATGAAGTCCTGTCATGTGGGCCCTCCGTCCACGATGGGGCGGGGGTTTCTCTCTTCTCTGAGGTTGCCTGTCTCTCCACCTTTCCCTCCATCCGGTGTGGTCCTGATTTGCAGGAGCTGCAGCCCAGGGGAGGGGATGTCGGAACCTTAGATGGACAGCTTCCTCGTGCCCTCCCCTGCCCCTGCCCCCACCCTCCATCCCGGTATCACATTAGGTCTCTCAAGGGCACTTTCAGCACAGAATAAGTGCTTTATGCAAGAAGGCAGGGCAGGGGAGACTTTTTACAGGAGGAAAAAAAAATGACTTATAAGAGAAAGAGACCGGAGTATTATTGGAAAAAGAAAATTATTTTTATGTTAAAATGATTTTAAAATCCTAAAATGGCCATCAGACAGAGAGAGCTTTGTGTGTTTCCATGTCCTGGCCACTGTGAACAATGCTGCAATAAACATGGGAATGCATATGTCTTTACGTATCAATGATTCTGAGTTTTTGGGGTATATACCCAGTAGAGGGATTGCTGGGTCATAAGGTAGTTCTATTTTCAGTTTTTTGAGGAACCACCATACTTTCTTCCATAATGGTTGTACTACTTTACATTCCCACCAACAGTGTATGAGGGTTCCTTTTTCTCCACAGCCTCTCCAACATTTGCTATTACCTGTCTTGCTAATAATAGCTAATCGAACAGGTGTGAGGTGGTATCTCATTGCCGTTTTGATTTGCATTTCTCTAATAGCTAAAGAAGATGAGCATCTTTTCATATATCTGTTGGCCATTTGTATTTCTTCCTGGGAGAAGTGTCTGTTCATGTCCTCTTCCCATTTTTTTATTGGATTGTTTGTTTGTTTGCTGTTGAGTTTTATGAGTTCTTTGTAAATTTTGGATATTAGGCCCTTATCTGAGCTGTTGTTTGAAATTATCATTTCCCATTTAGTTGGCTTTCTGTTTATTTTGTTATCAGTTTCTCTTGCTGAGCAAAAACTTCTTAGTCTGATGTAGTCCCACTCATTAATTTTTGCCTTCACTTCTCTTGCCTGTGGAGTCAAATTCATAAAATGCTCTTTAAAACCCAGGTCCATGAGTTGAGTACCTATGTCTTCTTCTATGTACTTAATTGTTTCAGGTCTTATGTTTAGATCTTTGATCCATTTTGAGTTAATTTTTGTACAGGGGGAGAGACTGTAGTCCAGTTTCATTCTTTTGCATGTGGCTTTCCAGTTTTCCCAGCACCATTTATTGAAGAGGCTTTCTTTTCTCCACTGTGTGTTGTTGGCCCCTTTATCAAAAATCATTTGATGGGTTTTTGACAACAGGCGGTACCTAATGACACTTGTCTAAGCTGTCGCTTTACAAAGCACCGATCACTGTTTCTAGGGAGCAACTCAGCACAGAGACTCTTGCATGTTATTCCTGGGACGTGTGACTTAGCGGGTGGCCTTGTCTGGACTACAAGAGTCCACGCAGGACCGACCATGACTTTTCCCTCTCCAAGAGGATGGTATTTCTGCGAAGCCGTCCCTGGGAAGCCTGAGGTCTCAGTGGACCTTGGCAGTTAACCTGGCTCATGCAATACCAAGCCCTGCCACAAGGGTCACGGGCTCAACACAAATGCGTCATCCCAGCCACAGGGAATGCGGAAGGTGGACTGCATTGAACGGACAAAGAAGAGGCCTTGACTCCATCCCAAGACCCACAAAACAGGTCGCTGGCCACCTGCAGCGGCTCCAGCCACTTCTCTCTTCCATCAGCTGGACACCCGAGACCTGGCTGCCCAGCGTACAACTCTCCACTCTCCTGCTTCGCACAGAATCCACTCTTGAGAGTCAGAATTCTCTAGCCTGACTGGTGGTGGTGCAGCAGATAAGAGTGTCAGCCTGGGCCACTGAGGTCCCCGGTTCAAAACCCCAAGACCTCTGGCTTGATTCACCCCATCCCCCACCCCTGTCAAGTCACATATGAGAAGCAATCAATGTACAACTAGAGTGAAGCAACAATGAGTTGAGGCTTCTCATTCTCTCTCTCTCTCCCTCCCTTCTCCTTAAAAATAAAAGAATTCTGTCATCTTCAGGCATGGGCAGAGAGACCCACAGTGGCTGACATTCAGAAAGGACTCGGGGGGATAACCTGGGTGTTCCAGATATGCACGCACTTGTCAAAGGAACCGCTGGCCAGGTACTTCCCGTCGGGGCTGAAAGCTACGCTGTAGACGGGCTCCTGGTGCTTGGTGAGCGTGTGGGTGCACACGCCGCGCTCCACATCCCACAGCCGGACCGTGGAATCGAATGAAGCGCTAGAAAGGACATGAGGAGACATCACCATGGAAGCACCATGCTTCCTTCCAGTTCCCCAAGATGGGTAGCACACAGGGCTGGGCAAAAGGAGGTCTACAGCAGTGACCCTGTGAGAAAGAGGTTACTTGGAAAAATAGGCCTAGGCCAGGTTCATCCATTCCTGCCTTTTCTATACCTATGGACGGTCAATGCTCCTGTAGGACATTTACTGCATTCCCTAAAATGGTCCCACAATTCAAAACACAAGAACTGATCGTTACCAACTGCACAACTGGGAATAATGGCAAGTGAAGGGAATAAAAGTTTTAACACAAGGGCAATGAAAATACAATCATACGCAAATATGCACTCATACTGCTGAGATCTGCAAGTTTCAGTTCTTCTCAATTTTGAAAGAAAGAACAGTACACACTACAAAGCTGCTGCTATTGGGCAGTCTTTCCCTCTACGGGGACCCCTGAGGCACTGCTACACCCCTTTCCGACTAAAAGGACAATGAATGTTCACACTGGGTACCAGGTGAGACAAAACCAACCTCGCAAGCCATCAAAATGCGATTCTGATGTGTTCATTATCATCGTCATTCGCGTGGGTCTTTTGTGGTCTCAGGATTCAGCCTCTCAGCTGATGCAGGAGTTCCTCCCTCCCAGTGCTGGCTAAGGAATGGCCTTGGGTCAGGCGCTTTCAGCAACAAGGGTCCTTGCTGCTGGGCTGACTGTCCGGCCACTGCCATTTCAGAGACGAGGGCAGGGTCCCTCTTGCTGACAGAACTGTGCCACCTGTCACCTCTCCCACTAGTCCTCTTCAGTGACACAGGATAAACCTACTTCTGCTTCCTGATAGTAAGGAATTCCCCTTCCCTCCAGTTCTGCCTTCTCCACTAAACACACCCCCACACTCGTTCTCATCATGGATTCCAGGCCCCTAAGTAGCCCACACACCCTCTGACTCACATCAGCTTGTTCTTGTAAACGTTCTTATGGATTCACAGGAGAGTGGAATGTTGGATCCTGAATGGGGGTCCTTTAAGCACTGGGACAGAATAGTTCTGTTGACTGCAGCCTAACGTGATGCAGTTTTGGGGAGGCCCCTGTGACCACATATAACCATGCTGCCCCAGACTGGTGCCTCAGAGGGTCACTATACAAATGGTTCGGACATAACTAGCTAAGGCTGGGGCACCCGCTACTGCCCCTCAGAATTCTCACCACCTGCCCCTCCGCGCTGAATAAAGTAAACGAAGCCCAAAGCCTACGCTGAAATGTTTCCTTTTTGCGTCATAGTAAAACCCTTCACAGAGCAACGTGCCAGGCGCCTGGGCACACCGCCCAGCCCCCGACCGGCTTGGGGGTTGGGTTAACAGGGTCCTTACCTTGAGTGGGTGTCACTCGATAGCTCTATCTCATGGTGCCCTTTCAAGGTGAGCTCCTGTTTGTATCGTTTGGAAGGTAGCTGACAATCACGACACACACTTTAGCAAAATTTTCTGTTCCCTTTGATACAAAGAATGCTTACTGGTGACATTTCTGTTCTCTTGGATGCAAGGAATGTTTACTGGCCGTAACATTTACAAAAAGGAACAGAAAAAGTTACTCTGTCAAGTAACTTTTACAGCCACGGTGAGCAAGGCTGCTTGAGGAGCCCAGGGAGACAGGGCCGTCTCCGGTTTACCTCGCTAGCATGATGTTGGAGTTTGGGTTGCTGGTGGCCGGGCCGGTCGGACCCCACTTGATGGTGTATATCTCTTTGCTGTGAGCCTGGAGGTCATGGACACACGTGTCCTGCTTCATACTCCAGATCTAGAGAACACACGGGGGACAACGTAAGCCAACGCTGTTTCCGCAGCCGGGAACCACTCTACAGCAGTCATTCTGTGCGTGTCCGTCAGGTCTGCGGCCCTCGGAAAGTTGACCGACCTGCGGGTCACTGCCCAGGTAGAGGGGTGGGCAAAATCCTGGGGGCACCAGTGGGAAGGCCACGGGGAAGGGGAAGGTCTCAGCATGATCCTCTAATGATCAACAGGAGTTAACTGGTGACAGCGAGCCACAGAATAGCAATGGGGAGAATTCATAGTGTCAGGAAGAGCGTCTGTGACAAAATTCTCAGTCACAGCTGTGTGAATGCAGGACTACAGAGGTTGTCCAGGATCAAGCAGCCCACGCTTCCAGACCTCACTACCTTTAGTGTCATGTCATCGGAGCAGGATGCTAGCAACATCCCGGAAGGATCCACTTGATGGCGTTGACCTCGTTCTGAAAGAGAGAGCAAAAGATTTTGGAAAGAAATATATAGGCCCCTAGAGTAGGTACCTCAGTGGTCCAGCAGGGGGCAACAGCGCCCCGTCATCTCAGCAGCGTGAACTTGCAGTTACAGGGTAGAGAGGGGCACCACCCCAAACACATCCCTCTCCCTCCTCTTCTTACTCTGCCTTTTCCACTGATACTATGGCACGGCCATCATATAAAAGTCCTAAGGGCTCTTGCACACTGCAGGGACCTGCTCCAGGAAGGCTACAAAGAGCCTCAGGTGCCTCCCCAAGGAATGTGATGAGATGTCAGCTGGCGCCTGAGCCTCCTGGACTGAATGGTGATGTTTTCCACCAAATTTAGGAAAACTGGCTATTTCTATTCTCCCTCTTTTGCAATCTGCTGTTAAACCAATCCATTAAGATTTTCTTCTTTGTTTTTTTATTAAGATTTCATTTCAGACATTATACCTCTCAGTTCTCAAATTTCCATTTGACTGTTGTTGTTTTTTTTAAAGAATATCGTTTTCCATCAGAGAGGGAATTAGTAAAATTATATATACATAACACAGAGATAGAGATAACAGAACAGCAAATCCCAGAGGGAAGTAGAGGAGGGAGTCAGGGAGAGGAAGGCAGTGGGGGTGAAATGGGGACATGTTGTTGGGGGGGGGTGTTATATTGAATGGGACACGTGAATCCCACTCAAAACAATAGATTAAAAAAATTAATAAAAAAAGAATATAGTTTTCCTTTTTCTACAGACATTTCCCATCTGCTCACTCATTACAAGGATCTTTTCCTTTATGTCCTCATATGTTTGTCTAATAACTACAGTAAGTCTTTTCTCCAAAATCCAACATCTGGCTCATCTCCGAGTCTGTGTTTTCTCCCAAGCAGCAGCAAAGGGCTGTAAAAGAACTGGTCCGTAGTCCTCGCCACTTTTCATCCTAGACACAGAGGAGACGGCTCCGGCCTCCCAGCGCATTGTTACGAACTTGAGGCCCACAACGGAGACTTGCACTTACTGTGTGTCCTTGGAAGGTTTTGACAGGGCGGTCACAGCTGAGTCTGCAGACGTGAATACACATGTCTGTGCTACAGGAGGCGAAGGTGGTGTTGTTCTGCCAGTCCACGTCCAGAGCGGGCGCTGTGAGGCAGGGACAGAGGGAGGGCGGCTACATGTGCTAGCTGTGCACAGAGCTTGGCTGCTTTAGAACAAATCAGAGCACAGTCGAGAAGCCTTATCTAGTAACACGAGGAGGACAACTGTTCCCAGTGGGAAACAGCCTCTTTTCCTGAACAACGTGAAAAATAAAATAAAACCTGGACCTTTCTGACCCAGGGAGAGGACAGGGATCCAAGTATCAGACAGCTAAACTACAGGTGACATGCTTTCTCCATGCGGAAGAAACACGCGATCTGTGGTCTCCCAGGGCCAGTGGATGGTAAGCCCTTCCCTGCAGCCTTGCAATGCTCAGGGAAACAGCGTATTCCGCTGAGAGATGTTATAAATGAACGCTTAAGGTGAAAAGTTTTGGCAGCACCTTATTGATGTTCATCTTGGACAGGTGACTCTCTTAAAAAGAAAAATAAAGCCCCCGAATCCAGAGTTCTCCTCGTGACACACATTCCCGTGTCACGAGTCGTCACAAGGGCCACGGAGACTGGTGAGTAGGAAGAAAGGCAGAAACGGCTGTGGCCGGTTAGCTCAGTTAGAGTGTCCTCAGGAAACTCCAAGGTGGTGGGTTCAATCCCAGGCCGCGGCACAGAGGGTACGGGTAAAGGTAATTGTGGAAAAAACAAAGCATTGTGGGAAAGATAAAGATTACAGCTGCTCCGGGAAATTGTGGATATATAGTGTATTGTGGGAATGAGAGAAGTGTGATGGAGTCAGGTGGTCATGGGCGTGAATAGAGAACTGTCGGCCACTGGAAGCATATGGTCGTTGGAGAGAGGGAATTCTGGTCAGAACAGGGAACTGTGGGATAAACAGCGAATTGGGGGAGACAGGAGACACTGTTGTAGAGACAGAGGCAGGTTGCCCACTCCCGTCACTATGTTCTTTATAGGACATGACACTCAAATCAGTGTCCACGACAGCTTCAGTCCCCCAAATGCCCGTGCGTCCTACGTACAATTCTTAGTGAGCCGAAACGCAAAATTGTTTACAGCCGAGCCCCATATCCATGGCCAGCCCTTCCCCTTGGCCAACGCAGGGAAGGACTGCCGTCTTCAACGCCTCTTTCACCCTTTGTGGCTCTGCCCACCACTCCGCCTGTATTGGCCCTCCTTTCCCAATGCACACTGTTAAAGCTGCCCTTCTGCGCACTCCTGTAGTGCAATAGGAACGTTGCAACACCGCGTGAAGACCAAAGGCTGACTTCCTGATCAAACTGGCCCTTTGGATCCCTGTGACGGTGCACGAAGATGACTAAAGTGCACCTGCTCCATGTGTCTTGCTCACCTGCTGCTTCTTCAAATTTGCTGCCTTCTGACATCATCAGTCACTTTACTGGGGAGCATTTCCTGTAAAAGCTGTAATACCTCACAAGATAGTATTCTGCTTTGAGCAGGCACCTGGCTGGCCTGCAACTCCAGTGTACATTACTGTAGTATTTCTGCCTACACGCTTGACCGCACGCGGGCACACACTCAGACACACACACACACACACACACACACACACAATTTTATTTTAACAACTGCAGGTAAGGTGGAGACCTAGACAGTGATGTGAAGGTAAATCAGTTGCAGGGGTTCCTGAGACTGTCAGAGCTCAAAACAGCGTGGGGACAAAGGCTGGATTTCAGTTCAAGCTGCCCTTCTGCGCCCTCCTGCGCTGCAATAGGAACAGTGCAGCACCGTGTGTGGAACCATGGCTGAATGCCTAACGGAAGCAGCTCTTTGGCGCCCTCTCGTGGTGCACCGTGGACATTGCAGCACTGCCGCTCCGTGTGCTCTGCTCACCTGCTGCTTCTTTCTCCAGCTTTGCTGCCTTCAGGCATCATCGGTAACTCTACCCAAGAGCATTTGCTCTAAAATCTGTCACATGGCACAGCTGTCTGCAGTGTCTTCAGAAAATAACATCCTGCTGGCCTGGCTGGACGGCTTAATTGGTTAGAGTTCCATTTCACGGCACAGATGTTGCTGGTTCTATCCCTGGTCAAGGCACATACAGAACAGATTGATCTTCCAGTATCACTTTCTCTTTTTCCCTTCCTGTCTTTATAAAATAAATTTTTAATCTTTTTTTTAAAACAATGCAATCCTTTTTTCCGCTGACACCAGGCTGGCCTGAATCAGCAGGTATTTTTACAGTATTTCTGCCTAAAAATAAACGCACATATACTCACTCTCTCTCTCTCTGTCTTAGCCTCTCTCTCTCTCTCTCTCTCTCTCTCTCTCTCTCTCTGATCACACACACACACACACACACACACACACACACATATTATTTTTCTCTTGCCAACTGACTGGAAGGTGGAGAACTAGGCAGTGATGTGAGCATGAATCTGTTGATAAAATTGCTGAGACTGCCGCTGCTGAACACAGCGTGGGGACTAAAGGCTGAATTCTAACAAAGCTGCTCCTCTGTGCCCTCTTCTCACTATTTCTTGTGGGCTAAAGACTGAATTTTGATAGGCTCAAAGCTGCCCTTCTACGCCCTCCTGTGCTGCAATGAGAACGTTGCAGTGCCGCATCAGGACCAAAGGCTGATTTCTTACTAACGGGTGCTGCTTTGTGCGCCTCGTCGTGGTGACTTAACAACATTGCAGAACACCAGCTCCGCGTGCCCTGCTAGCCTGCTATTTGCCCATTATGCAGTCTTCTGGCATCATTAGTAAGTTTCCTGTGGAGCATATGCTGTGAAAGCTGTCATATGGAAGAACCCTCTGCAGGTCCACAGTTAATATTATCCTGTTTTGCTACAGACACCTGGCTAGCCTGCAACTCCAGTGCATAGTACAGTATATCTGCCTAAATATATTTATTTATTTATTTATTTACTTTTTACCCCGCAAGTGATGTGAAGGTGGAAAGCTAGGCAGTGATGTGAGCATGCATCCATTCCATGGATTCCTGAGACTGTCCCTGCAGAACACAACATGTGGGGATAAAACTAAACTGACAATTAGAGGCTTTTGGCAAGGTAGCCTGTATCATATCTAACTGGATACTAGATATGACTCTGATCAGTTTATTTGCCTCTGTCCATTCTTTTTCTCCATCAGACCAGGTGTGGGTCAAGGACTGGAATTCAACTCTCCTGTGACCCAGGTGGAAAAGACCCTACAACATAATCCTGACAACTTTCACTCCAAGGTGGAAGGCATACCTGCCTGGATTCACAACAGCCAGCTGAAGCTTGTGGCCCCTGTGGAGATGCTGTTATGGACAGCAGAGACAGACCCCATCAACCCTTGTAAGTGGACATTGAGAAAGGCAACATGCCCTGCTCCAGCCACAAACCAGAAGCTGGGTGGTCCATGCATGGTCAAAGCCTAAGGAACTTATTTTGGGAATTCTTATTTTTGGACCTTGATGGGGGACAGGAATTCAGGCAGAGGACTGTGAGCTATATATATTCATATCACCAAGGGAGATTAAAAGGTCTTCACCACCTTGCTTTTTTATAGCTTCTGTGAATGTAAGGGAATTCAGAAAGGGACCTGTACCTAAGACTCAATACTCAGTTTTTGACTCAGGGAATAATCAGCTCTATGTCTGTTATAATCCTACAGATCCTCCTACCACAATAGTATTTGAAGTAAAAATAGCAGCAGGAAAATGGAGAAAATGGATAGGACCAGCAATATCCCAAACCAAAGTTAAAGGATACCCCAAGTCAAGTTACACTGAGATTTGATATATGTGCAGCCATAAGCCAGGCACCATGGGTAGACAAAAGGACCAGCAGTCCTCTCAGCTGAAAGAGAAGCTACAAGGTAAAAAATAAAAGTATATATGCTCACAAATGTTTCACATTGTAAACAATGGTCATGTGTCTTATGGGCAGCCTGGGAAAAACATAGCTCCAAGAAAAGGGAAGTATACCTGAGAAAAAGAACAGCTCTGTCAAATTGCACCCATGAGTACAATCCCTTAGAGCTAGTTATAACCAATCCTCTGTACCCCTGCTGGAAGAATGATGAGATTTAACACTTGGCTTAATGGAGCTGGCCTAGACACTGATGCTTAGCTCATCATCCAAAGCCAGGTGCAGAACCACTCAGTCCGAGCCTTCCAAGTATAAGTAAGCAACTTAGTTGAGGAAGCAACTAAGCCCCTATCCCCACCACCCCAGTCTCTAAAAACTTATTCCTCAGGCTATCAGAAGGGATAGCTCATTCCCTAAATATCATCTCCTGCTATGTGTGGGGAGATACCTTAGTAGGGAATTGGTGGCCATGGAAAGCCAAGGAACTGGTCCCCACCAAGGCTTTACCTAATGCCACAGCCACCCAGATCTCTGAAGATAGTCAGTGGACTTTGAAACATACTACCGTATGGTAGTACTGCTTAGCCAGAGGAGGAGGAAATCTGACTGAATCAGTGGGGAACTGACTTGCCTTGGGCAATGGTATTATAATGCCACCTCCAAGAAAAGCATGTGGTAGGAAAACCAGATGGAGAGAAATTCATTGGCCAGATTCCCAGAGCTAACTGGAGTTTGGCAGGACCTAGGCAAGATCCAAGACTAGATAGCACCATGTGAGCTTTACGGGACCTGTGAAAACAGGGCCTTTATTTGCCTCCCCAGGAATTGGGAAGAGAACTGTATAATTGGTGTGATAAACCCATTCATCTTCCTCCTGCCTCTGAAAACAGGGGAACTGCTTGGCTACCAGGCTCTGTAGCCCTTAGAAAGGGTAAAGAGATAACTCCAGACAGGGGACTGGAAAGATGATGAGTGTCCCCCAGGATGGATAATCCAGTATTATGGGCCTGCCACCTGGGCAGAGAATGAATCTTGGAGATACCTTATTCCAATTTCCATGCTAAACAGGATTATCCAATGGCAGACAGTTCTTGAAATTATTATCAATGAGAATGAGAGAACCTAACCCTTATTGCACATCAACAAACCCAGATGAGAAATGCCAGGTTGGCACTAAACTACCTATTGGCAGCAGAAGGAGTGTGTGGAAAATTTAATCTTAATAATTGTTTCCTGCAGATAGAAGACTATGGCCAGGCATTTGAGGACCTTGTCAGACAAAACGACAAAACTGGCACCTGTGCCTGTGCAAGTCGAGCACAAATGGAATCATGATAGCCTTTTTGGGGGATAGTTCTCAGCCTTTGAAGGGTTTAAAACTTTAATAGATGCACTTTTACTGCTCCTAGGGTCTGCTTGATAGGTTTGTGTGTGTTTCCACTGTTAATGAACAGCATAAGGAACATGATAGAGGCCACAGCACAGCAACAAACATGGCCCATGTATACTTAACTCACCATAATTAGGCATATGCCCAGGGCTTAGACGAAGAACGTGAGACTCCAGTATAAAAGTAATTTCTAGAGTCTCAAAGGGGGAAGTGAGGAGGGAGCAAACCTCCCTTCTGATTTGAGAGGAAAGAAACCAAAAGAATACAAGGAAAAGGAGCCAGCAGAGAAACCAAATCAGACAGTTACAAATTAACTACGGCAGGGATAATTGAGCCATCCAGTTATAAATTAGCTACATCCCATAATACTCTAAATGGTTGCCTAGGTCCACTGTAGCACAAAGCAAGAAAAGTAGCATCTGTATGTAGCTATGACCAGTGATCCACAAACCCCTTCCCACTTGCCGACCCCAGCAAAATCCCCCCTTCCAATATCCTTGAGTCCTGGGAAACCTTAAACAAAGGAATCACATGGTTATTCCTTGGATGCTGTAAAGGTATATAACCTGTAAGAAAATCTAATTCAGGGAGCTCGTGCTTTGGTGCTACTAGAGCCACATGCTACACTGGCTACTAATAAATTCTCCTTCCTCTATTAATCAAGTTGTCTGAGTGTTGCCTCCATTGATGTCACTTCCTGCAACAATGCAATTAGGAATATGTGTTGGGTAGATTCTGTCAATTAAGGAGATCTTTCACATATGTTGATTATGTATTCCAAGTAAAGATGTATATCAAAACCAAAAGTAATTTCTTGGTGTTCTGTGAGATGATCTTTTAAATATGGAATATTTCATGATAAAAACTGAAGTTAGCCCCAGGCTTTGAGAACATTCCGTCATTATTAAATGTAGACATTTGTATGTTCAAGTTCTTGTAAATCTCACTTTTTTTCTAATGGAAAGCTATCCTTGGAGATTTTTCTGTGAAACTAATAGCACTAACAGTTCAAGGTCTTTCATTTTTACATTCTCTTTCCAAGACCATGCAATGGATCTCTTTATCATCTATATGGTAAGCCTGAAATGCCAAGGAACTAAAATTCTCTGACATTAACTAATATGCATTTCTTAAATACTTATCTATTTGAACCAAAACAATTGAGTAATAAATGCTTAACTAGAAGTGAAGTTGGTGCTTAAAAAGATAAAAAATAAACTCTAAAGTTTTATGCAGAAAGCAACCTCAGGAAGCAGCTATTAGGGCTGCTTTTCTAAGGATAGAAAACAAAGCTAAGATTATCCATAGCATAAAGACCACCTGCATTAATTAAAGAAACTAACAAAAATTTTGGCAAAGAAGGAAAAGCTCATTGCCTGAGCTAGTACATTATTAAATTTAAATGTTTAGTTTTCAACAACTCCAAACTGGTGGCATATGGGAAAATAGAAAAATTTGAACCATTCATTGGAGAAAAAAATAAAATAAAATAAACCAATAGCCTTGGCCAGTTGGCTCGGTGTTTAGACATCCTGGGTTCAATTCCTGGTCAGTGCACACAAGAGAAGTGACCATTTGCTTGTCTCTCCTACCCTCTCCCCCTTCTCTCTCTCTTTCCTTCTTGCAGCCAATGGCTTAATTGGTTGCAGTGCATGGGCAACAGGTGCTAAAAATAGCTTGGTTGATTAGAACATTGGCCTCAGATGAGTTCTTGTTGGGGCATATGTAGAAGTCTGTCTCACTAACATCCCCTCCTCTTACTTAAAAAAAAAATCTAAAAAAATAAATTAACAAATAGCTTCAAAGAAAAATCAGATGTCAGATCAGTTTTAAAAAATCACTTTAAAAAGACTTTTTAAAAGATGCTCAAGCCCTAGCCGGTTGGCTCAGTGGTAGAGCGTCGGCCTGGTGTGCAGGAGTGCTAGGTTCGATTTCCAGCCAGAACACACAGGAGAAGCACCCATCTGCTTCTCCACCCCTCCCCCTCTCCTTTCTCTTTGTCTCTCTCTTCCCCTCCCACAGCCAAGGCTCCATTGGAGCAAAGTTGGCCCAAGTGCTGAGGATGGCTCTGTGGCCTCTGCCTCGGGCGCTAGAATGGCTCTGGTTGCAACAGAGCAATGCCCCAGATGGGCAGAGCATCGCCCCCTGGTGGGCGTGCTGGGTGGATCCCGGTCGGGCGCATGCGGGAGTCTGTCTGCCTCCGTGTTTCCAACTTCAGAAAAAAACAAAACAAAACAAAACAAAAAAGGATGTTCAAAAAACTAGAAGAGATAGAGATATTTTTTTAAATGTATGAATAGAAGAGAAATATCAATACAGACAAAACTTAAAATTCTGAAGCTAAACATTACAATCAAAATAAAAAATTTACTGAGGAGTTTCACAGGCAATTTTGAGCTGGCAGAAAAAATAACCATTAAACTTTACAGTAGAACAATTAAAGTTTCTGCATCAGGGAAGAAAGAAAAAATATAAAGTGAAGAGAACCAAAGGGATTTATGGAATACTTATCAAGTAAATCAACATAAAGTATATGGGAGTTCAGAGAAAAAGAAGTAAAAACATTATTTATAAAAATATATAGGGGTCAAAGTGTTCCAGAATTGAGGAAAAACATGAACCTTTTCCAACTCTAAGTTGGACAAACTCAAAAAGACTTACATGAAAGCACATTATAGCTAAACTATTGCAAGCCAAAGAGAAACAGAAATTTTAGAGCAGCAAAATTTTTGACGCATCACATGAAAGAAAAACTGTTCTTCAAAAATGTGAGGGAAGTTAAGAAATGTCCAAATATGTAAAAGCTGAGACTGACCTGTGGTGGCACAGTAGATAAATTGTCCACCTGGAATGCTGAGGTTGATGGTTTGAAACCTTGGGCTTGCCTGGTCAAGGCATGTATGAGATGCTTCCTGCTCCTCCCCTCTTTCTCTCTCTGGCTCTCCCTTTAAAATGGATAAATGAAAATCTAAAAAAAATCAAAACACACAGAAAAACAGCTGAGAGACTTTTTTTTTAATCACTATATGATCCCTGCAAAAAATGCTAAAGGGAGTCCTGCAGGTTAAAATGAAATTACTTAAAACTGTAATTTTAATTCTTATGAAAACATAAAAATCAGAGTAAGGTAAATTCATGGGCACTTATAAAATCTAATTTTAATATTAGTGGCTTGTAACTACTTCTGATTTTTACATAATTTAAGAGATTTAATATACACACGCACATGCACAAATTATTGAGTTGACATGGTTTCAAGTGTCACACTATATATAATGCCTTCTGTACAACACTTCATGCCACCCTATGTTCCATTCAAAGCCTCTTTCTTTCCACCCTCTTTTTTCTCTTTCTACCCCCCCCCCTTTTCTTACCTCTAACCCACATATCTGGCTATTGTTATGTTACCCTGTAATATATATATATATATATATATATATATATATATATATATATATATATGCTAAAATTATACCATGTATATACATACATATATACATGGTATAATTTTAGCTAATATATATATATTATATATATTCTTTACCTTTGTTGTTCCTGTTTCCTTTCCCCCTTTCCTCTGACAAACAATTCATCTGTTCCCTGTGACCCTGCCTCAGTTTCTGTTGTTCTTCAGTTTATTGTGTTCATTAGATTCCACATATAAGTGAGATCAAATGGTACTTGTCTTTCTCTGTCTAGCTTATTCCACTTAACCTAAGCTCCAGGTTAATCCATGCTGTTTCAAAAGGTAAGATTTTCCTTTTTTTTCAGCCATATAGTATTCCATTGTGTATGTGTACCACACCTTTTTTATTCACCCATCCACTGATGGACATTTTAGCTGCTTCTAGATCTTGGATATTGCAAACAACACTGCAGCAAACATGGAGGGGCATATTTTATTTTAAATTAGTGTTTTGGGATGTTTAGGATATATTCCTAGAATTCAGATTGAATGGTAATAAGGAACTTCAATTTTTAATTTTTTTGAGAAAATGTCATACCATTTTCCACAGTGGCTGCATAAGTCTGCATTCCCACCAGCAGTACAGGAGAGTTCCCTGTTCTTTACACCCTCACCAGCACTTCTTTGTTGATTTGTAAATAAAGGCCATTCTGGCAGGTGAGAAGTGATATCTCGTTGTGGTTGTAATTTTGAATTTCTCTCACAGGTTAGTGATGTTCAGCATTTTCCCACATGCCTATTAGACATTTGTATATTCTATTTGGAGAAATATCTATTCAGGTTCTTTGCCCATTGTTAAATTAGATTGTTTACCTTCCTGGTATTGAGTTTTAGAATTTCTTTATACATTTTTTGTTATTAACCCTTTGTCAGACATTTTCACAAATTCATTGTTCTAGTGAATGAGTTGTCTTTTTTTTTGTTAATGGTGTCTTTCTCTGTGCCAACTTTTTTATTTATTTATTTATTTTGTATTTTTCTGAAGCTGGAAACGGGGAGGCAGTCAGACAGACTCCCGCATGTGCCCGACTGGGATCTACCTGGCATGCCCACCAGGGGGCGATGCTCTGCCCATCTGGGACATCACTCTGTTGCAACCAGACCCATTCTAGTGCCTGAGGCAGAGGCCATGGAGCCATCCTCAGCGCCCAGGCCATCCTTGCTCCAATGGAGCCTTGGCTGCGGGAGGGGAAGAGAGAGACAGAGAGGGAGGAGAGGGGGAGGGGTGGAGAAGCAGATGGGCGCTTCTCCTGTGTGCCCTGGCCAGGAATCAAACCCGGGACTCCTACATGCCAGGCCAACGCTCTACCACTGAGCCATCCGGCCAGGGCCTTGCTGTGCCAACTGTTTAGTTTGATATTGTTCCCTTTATTTGTTCTTTATTTCACTTGCTTGATGAGATATGTTGAAAAGTATATTGCTACAAGAGAAGTCTGAAAGTCTACTGCCTATGTTTCTTTTAGGATTTTTATGGTTTCACCACTAGCATTTAAATATTTTATCTATTTTGAGTTTATTTTTGTGAAAGACGTATGTTGTTGGTCTTTTAAATTTTTTGCAAGTACTTGTCCAATTTTCCTAACAACATTTATTAAAGAAACTGTCTTTACTCCATTGAATACTCTTGACCTTAAAGGCATGGGTTTATTTCTGGGTTCTCTGTTCTATTCCATTGATATGTATGCGTATTCTTTTGCTAGCACTGGGCTATTGTTAGTACAATGGCCTTGTAGTATAACTTGATATCAGAAAGTGTGATACCTCCCACTTTGTTCTTTATTTTCAAGCTTGCTGAGGCTATTCAGGTTCTTTTTTGGTTTTATATATAGTTTTGAAATATTTGTTCTAGATGTCATTGGTATATTAAAAGGCACTAAAATGAATCCATTAATTGGCTTTGGGTAATACAGTGATACCTCATTTATCATTGGAGTTAGGTTCCAGAGCCCCAGAGATTTTGTGATAGGCAAAAATCTATGAAGTAGCAACCTTATATTTATTTTATTATTTAAATATTTTAAGGCTTTATAAACCTTTCCCATACTCTTATAAACCTTTTCCACACTGTTTGTTATTAACCTTTCCCAAACTTTTATACACACTTCCTATGCTCTTAAACATTTTCTAACTCTTAAACCTATGTAATTTTAACAACATATAAAATTCTGTATGGGTACTCACAAGTGAATATACTACAAGTTGAATGATGAAATGAGGGTGAGGATAAGATGAATGTACTGCACAGCTATTCTGAAGGAGTCACTTTAACCGATGCTTCATCAGGTGGTACAGTATCCATAGGTGCAAGTCTTTGTCTATTCATCTGCTATATGTTACATATTTTATTTCAATTTAATATTCTTTGTATATGTTTTAATTAATATTTGTATACTTTTTAATATTGTTTTCAACTTTTTAGGCTAGAAATTGCTTATTTTACCACAAAAGTAATTAAAATAATTAATATTAAAAAATACCTGTATACTGTAAAATCCTATGATATAGCAAAAAATCCATAATACAAAAATAGATATATACAAATTAAAATTTTTTAATACAGTGAGATTGTGAAAACTGAACTGCGATATGGTGAAGAATGACTG
The DNA here is from genome assembly GCF_036850995.1 of Saccopteryx leptura. Taxonomy (NCBI): domain Eukaryota; kingdom Metazoa; phylum Chordata; class Mammalia; order Chiroptera; family Emballonuridae; genus Saccopteryx; species Saccopteryx leptura. Next base: position 2,187,017 of record NW_027095700.1, read on the forward strand.
TATAGACATTTTAATTAATGAATTAATTAAGAGGAGGATATGCAAAGACAGACTCCTGCATATTCCCTGACTGGGATTCATTTAGCAAATCCATTAGGGGGGTGATGCTTTGGAGCCCTTGCTTTGTTGCAACCAGGTCCATTTTTTAGTGCTTGAAGCAGAGGCCAGGCCATGGAGCCATCCTCAGTACCCAGGACCAACTTGCTCCAATAGAGCCAAGGCTGCAGGAGGGGAGAAGGAGACAGAAAGAGAGAGAGGGAGAGAAGTGAAAGGGGGAGGGTTGGAGAAGCAGATGAGTGCTTTTCCTGTGTGCCCTGACTGGGAATTGCTTCTGGGACATTCACATGCTAGCTGACACTGTACTGCTGAGCCAACTGGCCAGGGATGGTATAGACATTTTAATGATGTTAAGTCATCTTATCCTTGAACACAATATATGATTCCATGTGTTTGTATGATCCTCTATTTCTTTTCTCAATGTCTTATAATTTTCTGATTACAATTCTTTGACCTCATTGGTTAAATTTATTCCTAGATACTTTACTTATTTCGTTGGAATAGTGAATGGAATTATTTCTTTAATTTCTCTTTCTGAAACTTTATTGGTGTATAAAAATGTCTCTGACCCTGAACTGGATGGCTTCACAGACAAATTTTACCAAACATTCAAAAAACTAACACATATCTTTCTTAAGCTACCATATTTTTTACTCCATAAGATGCACCTGACCATAAGACACACCTAAGGTTATAAGGAGGAAAATAAGAAAAACAATATTCTGAACCAAATGTTGTATTAAAACATTTAATAAAATATACCACAATAATATTTCAACAATGTAAACTCAACAGCAGTATTAACAACCATTAGCACTGTTATTAACAAATGAGAAGACACTGTAATATTCAAATACTCTTCTAGTTGTCCGGGAACCCCAGGAACTCATCATGGCTAGTGTCAGAATTTAAGAAGCTCAGTTGCTCACAATCACTGGTATCACCTTCTTTGCTATTTTCATAGATGATACCATCTCCCGTGCCATCTAAGGCATTGCTAATGCCACATTTTTTGAATGACATACCATGGTTTCATTCTTCACTGACTGCCATGATGTTTCTACCCACTCACAAACTTGAGTGATAGTGGGTCTCTTCATTTGTCCAGCTGGTGTCAGATCATGATTATCAGCGGCCATCCATTTGTTCCACTCTTCTCTCATGAAGACTTTAAATGGTTTGTTGATGGAAATGTCAAGAAATTGCAACTGGCTGGTAAAACCCCAGGAATTACAGCTAGATGAGTCTTCACTTCTTCAAGGTTTATTTTTGTGTGTGGTTTTCACTAATATGTGCTCTAAACTGGTAAGCACTAATAGGGCAGATTATTTTTTTCAGAAGCCCTCTAAGACATTTAAATCAAACCTTTTCAATCCACACTCTCATTTAATTTTCATCCACCCATCCTTTCTCATGAACCCCCTGCTGCTGCACCAGGGAAAGTCCAGTTATTTATGACTCTAATGTCCCTACATAGGTAAACTACCTGGATTACAGCTGGAATGAACTGATGGAGATGAGCAGGATAGCCTGTTCATCTGCCACTGCTTTGCCTGTGCTCACACTGGCTTCCCAGCTCACTGCTCTTGCCTCGCACCCTTGGACCCTCCCCTATCTGCCAGCCAGCCAACGAGATGCTATTAGGCTGGCAACAAGTGACACCAGCACTTCACACAGAGCTCCAGCGGCTGCAGCACAGCCCTCCACCACTGCAGCATATCTCTCATGTCTGCCCTCCATGACACCAGATGAATGCGCCCACACAATGTCGCTTGCCTTTCCTCCTGTGCTGCATGCAACTGTGGAAACCGGAACCAGCAGATCACTCAGTAGAGGCCGGGGCTCCACATGCTGCCATGATGGGTATGATTATGCTCCCAATGGTGCTCCTTCTATATATGTTTATCGGCATAGCGCCACACAGCAGCTAAAAAAAATGAACATTTGCTCCATAAGATGCACGGGCATTTTCCCCTCCACTTTTTTGGGGGAAAAAGTGTGTCTTATAGAGAAAAAAATACTGTATTTCAAAAAATTCAAGGGATGTAATGACTTCCAAGCTCATTTTATGAGGCAAGCATTATCTTCATTCCAAAAGCAAATAGAGGCACTACAAAAAAAGAATACTATAGGCCAATAGTCCTGATGAGCATAGGTACTAAAATTCTCAACAAAATATTAGCAAACTGGAGCCAGCAACACATTAAAAAGATTATACATCATGATTAAGTGGGATTTACTGTATTCTATGGAGGCAAGGCTGTTACAATATTAACAGATCAATAAATGTGTTTTGTCACATAAACAAGAGGAAGGATAAAATACATAATTATATCAAATTTAGAAACAGCAATTGATAAAATCTAGTACCCATTTATGACCAAAACTAAGAGCGAAATTGGTATAAAGGGAACACACCTCAACATAATAAAGGCCATATATGACAAACTGACAGCCAGCACCACACTCAATGGGCAAAAATTAAAATCAGTTTCCTTAAGATTAGGAACAAGACTGGGGTGTTCCCTTTCACCACTCTTACTCAGCATAGTTCTGGGAGTTTTAGCCACAGAAATCAGACAAGGGAAGAAATAAAAGGCATTCAAAATGGAAAAGAAGTAAAACTGTCATTATTTGCTGATGACATGATATATATATATATATATATATATATATATATATATATATATGACTCTAAAGTCTATAAAAAAAAACTTGGCCTGATAAATTTGGCAAGGTGGCAGGATATAAAATTAATATTCACAAATCAGTGGCATTTTTATACCACTGAATACATTGTCAGAAAAAGAAGTAAACAAATTCCTTCACTATTGCAAGAAAGAAAACCCACATAGGAATAATTTTAACCAAAGAAGCAAGAGACTTATACTCAGCAAATTATAAAACATTGAAAAAAAATTAAGAAAGATAAAAACGAGTGGAATCATATATTGTGTTCATCAATAGGAAGAGTTAAAATCATTAAAATGTTCCTATTACCCAAAGCAATCTATAAATTTAATGTAATTCCTATTAAAATACCAATGGCATACTTCAAATATATAAAACAAATATTCCGGGGGATGACGTCACAGTGATGGCGCGGTAGGAAGCGATACCGAAAATCTCCCCATAAACTCAACAAGTTCTTCAACCAGAAACAGAAAAACCTATCCTTGGAGTCTTCAGATGCTTCACAACACACCCGAAGGTAGGATCGAGCGAAAGATTGGCTAAATATATGGTCAAACCCCGGGGGAAATAAGGAGTAAGAAATGCTCCGCCTTCCTCTCTAATCCAAACAGGATGGCTTTCACTGAGAACTGAGAATATAGAAACTAAGGCGGGCATAGGGAGTGAATAGATCCAGACCGCGGTACAAATAGCCAAACCAGGCTGTGCACAGAGATCCAAGCTGTGGAAAAACCTGGGCAATTCAAGCTAACATGCGCGCCAAACCCAGACAAAGAAAGACAAGTGGGACAGCCATTTTCCGCATCTCCTGGCTGGCGCGCGCGGGGTTAGTGGGCAAGAGATTCCTACGAACACTTCAGGGGTGGGCGCAGCCCGTGCTAACCCACAGAGAAGCAGAGTCAGAGGCCTCTGTGAGGGCAAAAAGCAGCATCTCCTAGGAGCCCCAGCGCCCTGAGGGGACCGGGCACGGGGAGGGAGCTGGAGCCAACTCCAAAGGCGAAACTTTTCTGTGTGGGAGGAGGGCTTTCTCGGAGCGAGAGGCGTCCCACCTGAGACTCAGAATCGGGTCAGCGCCCACGCACGGAGAGTGTGCAGGAGATTCCTCCAAACTCCTCAGGGGTGGGCGCCCGTGTTTTCCCTCAGAGGAGCAGAGTCAGAGGCCAGTAAGCGGGCCAGGAGCAGAAGCCCCAGCGCTTGGGAAAGCCGCACGGGGACAGAGCGAAAGCCAATTCCAACCCAGTAACTTTTCTGTGTGGGAGAAGGGCTTTCTCGGAGTGAGAGACGTCCCGCCTGAGACTCAGAATCAGGTCAGCGCCCACGCACGGAGAGTGTGCAGGAGATTCCTCCGAACTCCTCAGGGGTGGGCGCTCATGTTTTCCCTCAAAGGAGCAGAATCAGAGGTCTGTGAGAGGGCCAGGAACGGAATCTCAGGCAGCCCTAGCCCCTTGGGAAAGCCGCACGGGGATAGAGCGAAAGCCAATTCCAAAGCTCGATCCTCTCCGTGTGGGTAGGGATTTCACTCGAAGTGTGACCTGTCTGGTCTGACATCCTGGTGGGTGCACACGGAGAGTGGGCAAGAGATTCCACCGAACGCCTCAGGAGTGGGCACTCGAGTTATCCCACAGAGGGGCAGAGCCAGAGGTCTTTGAGTGGGAGGAAGCCACGCCTGATTATGCTAGCAGCTCTGACTGACTGAGCCTTACTCAGAGCCCTGTGCTGAGTAGGAATAGAGTGGGGAGTTGCCCGCTCTTTGAGACTCTTACTATCCAGGCAGAGGCAGCAGCAACCCCATAGCTGGATTACCAGGCTTCTAATTGTGGAAGGAAAAGACTAGAAGAGAGGCTCCAGGAACACTCTCACAGTGAGAGATCCTCTCACTGTTGGAGCCTATAAACACTAATAAGCCTCGACTGCCAACGAGACTGAAGCCCAATACATGACATCACCATAGAGAATTATCAACTGCAAACCTCTTCCAGAGCGTGCCACAGGGGCAGAACCCGGGGTACAAAGTCACCGACCAGAAAGACAGAAAAGAAAAAGCAAGACGACAACCTCTCAAAATCAAGATTAATCTGCAGACTTTATAACCTATCCCATTTTATTATATTTGTTCGTCTGTGTCTCTTTTCTTTATACTTGATTTCTTTTTTTATTCCAATTTGGTCATTTAATTCTCTTTCAGTCTTACTCTCGCCTCTCTTTGAACTACACTACCCATAAGTGTTACATCTCCCATTATCTTTTCTTTCCTTCTCCTTTCTCTCTATGAGGATTGCAATCCAAAACCCCTAACTCTCTCTCTTTCTCTCTCCTCCTTTTTCTTTTTTCTTCTTTAAGTGGTTCCATCTTTTCTCTTTCTCTCTCTCTCTCTCTCTTTTCTCCCTCTATATTAGTCTCTTCCTCTCTCCTTTACGTCTTCTCTCATTCAAACCTCAATAACGAACAAATTATCTTATCTGGGACTCAAACTTAAGTTTGTGGCATTTTGGATGGTTTTTACTTCACCTTTTTAACACATTAGCAGTGCTCCCATCCCTGGCTCTCCATTTTATCTAGTTCTTGTTCCACTAAATACAATAGTAATTTTTTAATTTTCCACCCCTTTTTCCTGTTTCCCTCTTATTCCTCTCATCATAACTCTGAGTCAGCCAACACCTAAAAGCAAATCATTTTATTCTTGACCCAAATTTTTTCCTAATTTGCTTTTTGTGGGTCTATACTGCTCCCCCCCCTTTTTTATATATAAATATTTTTTCTTTTATTTTTTTTTCTTTTTTGTCTTTTTCCTTTACCCCTATATTACTTCTCCCCAATTCAGGCCCTCCGCCACAGGTATTGTTTGTTCTATCTAGTACAATATAATTCACAGTTCATCACAAGATTTTCTCAAAAAAGAGGGGAAAGGAGAGGAGAGGAAAAAAGGAGGGGAAAGAATTATTCCTTTTTTTTCCCTCAAATTTTTATCTTATTTTATTTTTCTTTATTTAATGATTAATTTTTTTAAAAAAACACGCAATTTTTTATTTTTATTTTTATTTTTTTATCCTTTTATTCCTTATAAAATCTCATTAATACTATCAAGAAAACCACCCTCAGATGCCATTAAAGAAGAGAAAATCGAATATCATGGATACAAAAGAAAAAAAGGTAACACAGCTAGATGAGGAAAAATCTATGGAGAAAAAATTTAAGATATTGGAAACCTTGGAGTTAAACGACAGAGAATTTAAAATAGAAATCCTAAAAATACTCAGAGATATACAAGAAAACACAGAAAGGCAATTTAGGGAGCTCAGAAAACAACTCGATGAACACAAAGAGTATATCTCCAAGGAAATTGAAACTATAAAAACAAATCAATCAGAGATGAAAAACTCAATTCATGAGCTGAAAAATGAGGTAACAAGCTTAGCTAATAGAACAGGCCAGATAGAAGAGAGGATTAGCGAAATAGAAGACAAGCAACTTGAGGCTCAACAAAGAGAAGAAGAAAGAGATTTAAAAATTTAAAAAAATGAGATAGCCCTACAGGAATTATCTGACTCCATCAAAAAGAATAACATAAGAATAATAGGTATATCAGAGGGAGAAGAGAGAGAAAATGGAATGGAGAACATAAACAAATAATAGATGAGAACTTCCCAAGCCTGTGGAAAGAACTAAAACCTCAAATTCTAGAAGCAAACAGAACTCCAAGTTTTCTTAAACCCAACAAACCTACTTCAAGGCACATCATAATAAAATTGGCACAAACCAACTGCAAAGAAAAAATTCTCAAGGCAGCCAGGGAAAAGAAGAATACAACATATAAAGGAAGGCCCATTAGATTATCATCAGATTTCTCAACAGAAACTCTACAAGCTAGAAGAGAGTGGACCCCAATATTTAAAGTCCTGAAAGAGAGGAACTTTCAGCCACGAATACTATACTCATCAAAGCTATCCTTCAAATATGAAGGAGAAATAAAAACATTCACAGATACAGAAAAGATGAGAGAATTTATCACCAGAAAACCCCCACTCCAGGAAATACTAAAGGGGGTACTCCAATCAGATACAAAGAATAAAACAACAACAACAACAAAGCCACAAGTAAAAGCTCCAAGAAGAACATAACAAAACCAACTTTAAACTGTGACAACAATAAGAAAGGGGGGAGAGGATGAAGATTAACAGTAGCAAAGGGCGATGGAGGGCAAAAGTACTCACAAAATAGTGCACTACAATGAACAGGGTAGGAACCCTTTTCAGTACTTAATGGTAACCATCATTGAAAAAACCACCACAGAAGCACATGATTTAAAAAAGATAGCAACAGAGGAAAGATGTATGGAACACAACCAAATAAAAACAAAAGATAAAAAAATGAAAGAGAAGAATCAAACAAGGCACAAAACTAACAGAAAGCAATCTATAAAATGGCAATGAGGAACTCACAAGTGTCAATAATTACACTAAATGTAAACGGATTAAACTCACCAATAAAAAGGCACAGAGTAGCCGAATGGATCAAAAAAGAAAATCCAACTGTATGCTGCCTACAAGAAACTCATCTAAGTAACAAGGATAAAAACAAATTCAAAGTGAAAGGCTGGAAAACAATACTCCAAGCAAATAACATCCACAAAAAAGCAGGCGTAGCAATACTCATATCTGATGATGCTGACTACAAGACAGCAAAAGTACTCAGAGACAAAAATGGCCATTTCATAATGGCTAAGGGGACACTGAATCAAGAAGACATAACAATTCTTAATATATATGCACCAAACCAAGGAGCACCAAAATATATAAGACAGCTACTTATTGACCTTAAAACAAAAACTGACAAAAATACAATCATACTTGGAGACCTCAATACACCGCTGACGGCTCTAGATCGGTCATCCAAACAGAGAATCAACAAAGACATAGTGGCCTTAAACAAAACACTAGAGCACCTGGATATGATAGACATCTACAGGACATTTCATCCCAAAGTGACTGAGTATACATTTTTCTCCAGTGTACATGGATCATTCTCAAGAATTGACCATATGTTGGGCCACAAAAACAACATCAGAAAATTCAGAAAAATTGAAGTTGTACCAAGCATATTTTCTGATCAATAAAGCCTTGAAACTAGAATTCAACAGCAAAAAAGAGGGAAAAAATCCCACAAAAATGTGGAAACTAAACAACATACTTTTAAAGAATGAATGGGTCAAAGAAGAAATAAGTGCAGAGATCAAAAGATATATACAGACAAATGAAAATGATAATACGACATATCAGAATCTATGGGATGCAGCAAAAGCTGTGATAAGAGGGAAGTTCATATCACTTCAGGCATATATGAACAAACAAGAGAGAGCCCAAGTAAACCACTTAACTTCACACCTTAAGGAACTAGAAAATGAAGAACAAAGACAACCCAAAACCAGCCGAAGAAAGGAGATAATAAAAATCAGAGCAGAAATAAATGAAATAGAGAACAGAAAAACTATAGAAAAAATTAATAGAACAAGGAGCTGGTTCTTTGAAAAAATCAACAAAATTGACAAACCCTTGGCAAGACTTACCAAGGAAAAAAGAGAAAGAACTCATATAAACAAAATCCAAAATGAAAGAGGAGAAATCACCACAGACATCGTAGATATACAAAGAATTATTGTAGAATACTATGAAAAACTTTATGCCACTAAATTCAACAACCTAGAAGAAATGGATAAATTCCTAGAACAATACAACCTTCCTAGACTGAGTCATGAAGAAGCAGAAAGCCTAAACAGACCTATTAGTAGAGAAGAAATAGAAAAAACCATTAAAAACCTCCCCAAAAATAAAAGTCCAGGCCCTGACGGCTATACCAGCGAATTTTATCAAACCTTCAAAGAAGACTTGGTTCCTATTCTACAGAAAGTCTTCCAAAAAATTGAAGAAGAAGCAATACTTACAAACACATTTTATGAGGCAAACATAACCCTTATACCAAAACCAGGCAAGGATGGCACAAAAAAAGAAAACTACAGACCAATATCTCTAATGAATACAGATGCTCAAATACTAAACAAAATACTAGCAAATCGAATACAACAACATATTAAAAAAATAATACATCATGATCAAGTGGGATTCATCCCAGAATCTCAAGGATGGTTCAACATACGTAAAACGGTCAACATAATACACCATATCAACAAAACAAAGAAAAAGAATCACATGATATTATCAATAGATGCAGAAAAGGCTTTTGGTAAAATACAACACAATTTTATGTTTAAGACTCTCAACAAAATGGGTATAGAAGGAAAATATCTCAACATGATAAAGGCCATATATGATAAACCATCAGCTAACATCATACTAAATGGCACAAAACTGAAGGCTTTCCCCCTTAAATCAGGAACAAGACAGAGTTGTCCACTCTCTCCACTCTTATTTAATGTGGTACTAGAGGTTCTTGCCAGAGCAATCAGACAAGACAAAGAAATAAAAGGCATCCATATCGGAAAAGAAGAAGTAAAGGTATCACTTTTTGCAGATGATATGATCCTATACATCGAAAACCCCAAAGAATCCACAAAAATACTTCTAGAAAAAATAAGCCAATACAGTAAGGTCGCAGGATACAAAATCAACATACAGAAGTCAATAGCCTTTCTATATGCCAACAATGAAACATTTGAGAATGAGCTCAAAAGAATAATCCCCTTCACGATTGCAACAAAAAAAATAAAATACCTAGGAATAAACATAACAAAGAATGTAAAAGACTTATACAATGAAAACTATAAACCATTGTTAAGGGAAATCGAAAAAGACATTATGAGATGGAAGAATATTCCTTGTTCTTGGTTAGGTAGAATAAATATAATTAAGATGGCCATATTACCTAAAGCTATATACAAATTTAATGCAATTCCCATCAAAATTCCAATGACATTTTTTAAAGAAATGGAGCAAAAAATCATCAGATTTATATGGAACTATAAAAAGCCCCGAATAGCCAAAGCAATCCTAAAGAAAAAGAATGAAGCTGGGGGCATTACAATACCTGACTTCAAACTCTATTATAGGGCCACGACAATCAAAACAGCATGGTATTGGCATAAAAATAGACACTCAGACCAATGGAACAGAATAGAAAGCCCAGAAATAAAATCACATATATATAGTCAAATAATTTTTGATAAAGGGGCCAACAACACACAATGGAGAAAAGAAAGCCTCTTCAATAAATGGTGCTGGGAAAACTGGAAAGCCACATGCAAAAGAATGAAGCTGGACTACAGTTTGTCCCCCTGTACTAAAATTAACTCAAAATGGATCAAAGATCTAAACATAAGACCTGAAACAATAAAGTACATAGAAGAAGACATAGGTACCAAACTCATGGACCTGGGCTTTAAAGAGCATTTTATGAATTTGACTCCACAGGCAAGAGAAGTGAAAGCAAAAATTAATGAATGGGACTACATCAGACTAAGAAGTTTTTGTTCAGCAAGAGAAATTGATAACAAGATAAACAGACAGCCAACTAATTGGGAAATGATATTTTTAAGCACCCGCTCAGATAGGGGCCTAATATCCAAAATATACAAAGAACTCATAAAACTCAACGAAAAACAAACAAACAATCCAATAAAAAAGTGGGAAGAGGATATGAACAGACACTTCTCCCAGGAAGAAATACAGATGGCCAACAGATATATGAAAAGATGCTCATCTTCTTTAGTTATTAGAGAAATGCAAATCAAAACGGCAATGAGATACCACCTCACACCTGTTAGATTAGCTATTATTAACAAGACAGGTAATAGCAAATGTTGGAGAGGTTGTGGAGAAAAAGGAACCCTCATCCACTGTTGGTGGGAATGTAAAGTAGTACAACCATTATGGAAGAAAGTATGGTGGTTCCTCAAAAAACTGAAAATAGAACTACTTTATGACCCAGCAATCCCTCTACTGGGTATATACCCCAAAAACTCAGAAACATTGACTTGTAAAGACACATGCAGCCCCATGTTTATTGCAGCATTGTTCACAGTGGCCAGGACATGGAAACAACCAAAAAGCCCATCAATAGATGACTGGATAAAGAAGATGTGGCACATATACACCATGGAATACTACTCAGCCATAAAAAATGATGACATTGGATCATTTATAGCAAAATGGTGGGACCTTGACAACATTATACGGAGTGAAATAAGTAAATCAGAAAAAACCAGGAACTGCATTTTTCCATACATAGATGGGACATAAAAGTGAGACCAAGAGACATTGATAAGAGTGTGGTGGTTATGGGGGGAGGGAGGAGAGGGAGAGGGAAGGGGGAGGGGGAGGGGCACAAAGAGAACTAGATAGAGGGTGACAGGACAATCTGACTTTGGGTGATGGGTATGCAACATAATTGAACTTTAAGATAACCTGGACATATTATCTTTGAATATATGTATCTTGATTTACTGATGTCACCCCATTAAAAATAAATAAAACAAAAAAACAAAAAAAAAAACAAATATTCCAAAAATGATATGGAACAAAAAAAAAAAGAACCTGAATAGCCTCAGGAATCTTAAAAATAAAGAATTAGAAGGTATCACACTTTTTGATATCAAGTTATACTTCAAGGTCATGTATTCAAAACAGCTTGGTATTGGAATATGAAGAGGTATACAGATCAATGGAACAGGACAGAGAACACAGAAATAAACCCATGCCTTTATGATCAATTTATATTTGACAAAAGAAGCAAGAATATACAATGAAGTAAAGACAGTCTATTTAATAAATGGTGTTGGGAAAATTGGACAGGCACATTAAAGAAAAATAAAACCAGACCACTAACTTATACCATTCAGAAAAATAAACTCAAAATGGATAAAAGACTTAAATGTAAGTCATGAAACCATAAAGATCTTTAAAGAAAACAGGCACTAACTCTCTGATATCTCTTGTAGCAATATTTTTGCCAATGTATCTCCATAGGCAAGTGAAATAAAAAATAAACAAATGAAACTATATCAAACCAAAAAGCTTTGGCACAGTAAAAGACGCCATTAACAAAATAAAAAGACAACCCATACAGTGGGCAGACATATTCACTGATATATCTGATAAGGGTTTAGTAACAAAAATTTATAAGGAACTTCTAAAACTCAGCACTAGGAAGGTAAATAATGCAATTAAAAATAGGCTAAGATACTGAATAGACATTTCTCCAATGACAACATACAAATGGCCAGTAGGCATATGAAAAAATGCTAAATATTACTAATCTCTTAGGGAAATACAAATTAAAATCACAACGAGATACCACCTCACACCTGTCAGAATGATGCTCATTAAAAAATCAATAAACAACAAGTGCTGATGACTGTGTGGAGTAAAGGGAACCTCCAGCACTGCTGCTGGGAATTCATACTTGTGTAGCCACTGTGAAAAACAGTATGGTGTTTCCTCAAAAAAATAAAAAAAATAGAACTGCCTTATGACCCAGCAATCTCAATTCTAGGAATATATCCTAAAAATCCCAAAACAATAATTCAAAAGAAGATATGCCCCTTCATGTTTGCTGCAGTGTTGTTTGCAATAGCCAAGATCTGGAAACAGCCTAAGTGTTCATCAGTGGATGAGTGGATAAAAATGTTGTGCTACATGTACACAATGGAATAATATGCAGCTGTGAAAAAAAGGAAATCTTACCTTTCGCAATGGCACAGATGGACCTGGAGATTATTATGCTAAGTGAAATAAGTCAGAGAAATAAAGATAAATATATGATCTCATTTATATATAGAATCTAATAAACACAGTGAACTAAGAAATGAAATAGAGGTGGGGTCACAGGGAGCAAAGGGAGAGCTATCAGAGAGAAGAGGGATGAGGGGATGGAATTAAAAAAGGTGAAGAAATTAGCAAAATTATGTATATGCTAGCTGTACCTGGCCACGTGTTGCTGTGGCTCAGTCTGGTTAAATGGAAAAGAAAGACAAGAGAAAGCACCCATTTCTAATATGTTTATTTCACAATGCTTGTGGGTATACACTATTTTTTGTTGTTCCAGTTTCTGTGCAGATACAGAGATTGTCTGGTTTGCCGAGTCTAGAACACGAAACATATAATTGTCCATGTGAGAAGCAATCCATGTCTAGATCTAAACCACACAATTCTAAAGATTGGCCCTGAGCTTTGTTGATGGTGATTGCAAACGCCAGTCGAATTGAGAATTACAATCTCTTAAATTGAAATGGCATATCCGTTGGAATCATAGGAATGCGAGGAATGAGGACTTTACCTTTGAAAGGTCCTGTCAAGATTGTTGCTTCTACAATGTTGCTCATTAATTTTTTACAGCACACAGACCCAAACACTTCATGTTTTACCATGAAATCCATCAGTGATTTCAGCTTCTGTCTGAAAACACGTGCTGTGATGTCATGCCTATCCACCCGCTATTGCCCGGGAAGTAAGGGCTGTTGTATATCGTCCCAAGCTGGGTTGTATGTGAATGTAATGAATAGGTCTGCATGCCCATAGTGACGAACATACACAATTGCATCTTGAGCATACTCATGCATATGACATGGACTGCCTGTATATGAAGATGGCAAAATCATTAGTCTTCCAACATTAGTTGTATTACTGTCATTTACAACTACATCTCTCAAAAGAATGTATTCTTTAGAGCGAAGGTTGGTCTGATTCAAACAGATGAATATCAAACGTTCTGTTTCGATTTTTGCATACATATCTATGATGTATTGGTGAAACAATTGACGGTATTTCAAAATGTGATTGTCTTCATTCTCTCCAATCATTAATCAGTATGAATAAAGGTTTTTTGTGCCGCATTTCATACTTGTTTCTTTGCCACTGACTGGATTTATCATCTTAACATTGAAGTGATACCCATCGGCACCATCCAAAAAAATATGATTGGATATTGCAGGGCGTTGTAGCATTGATGAGTTTCTGCAACTTTTGTCAATTGATTGTTTCTCCCATGAAGAACAATATCTCTAGGTTGGAACTGATCTCCAAGTATAACAATTGCCACTTCTTCTATAGTTGGAGCATTGAATCTTCACACACGTTCTCCAGCAGCCATTTTGTCAGAATGAATAATTATCTTGTGTGTATCAGATGGCATCATGTCAATTGCTGTTTTAAACAAATGCACTAAATTGTTTTTTCTGTGAAGAAGCTCTTGCAGTTCGGAAACGATGGACATTTTTGTGCTGGTAGAAATTTTGCAGCATGCATTCAATTCATCATTGCCATCACTGATGAAATACATTTGTAGAAATTTATGTTGACCATCAGGGAATGGAAGTAGGGAGCCGGCTTTATGATAAATTTGTTCTTTCACTTTGAAAGTTGGCATGAATTGAGCTGTTACAATTTCTGTGCCAAATGATGTCATTTGGAAGCATGAGTTTTTTTTCCTGATGTTAGTTAGATAGGAAATGCTTTGATTTGGCGGTATATCAGCACTCAAAGTTTTTAATGGCTCTGGTGGTTCTCCAAGTTGAGGCAGTTAAATTTTTCTGGCAGCACAACACATTCCTTTTGTTTCTCAATAAAATTTCAGAGCCTTGCAATAAGGACACACTTCAGTCATAGTACCGATGAGAACATGCTGGCTCAATCTATAATCATCAGCTGGGTTGTACCAGAATGCAAGGTGATTGTAATCACGTGATTGCTGAGCATGGAGTCGTGTTTGACGCTGATCTGCTGTTTCTTGTTGATGTCTTTCAGCCACTCTCAGCCTGTCACGTTTATTCTGTTGAGAATGAAGCAGATCTGAAGCTGCAGAACACGATCGCTATACTCGCAACTGTGCATCCTCAAGTCTGGCTGCATGTAAATGGATTGTAAATTGGAAACATTGAAATGGAATTGTAAAATATTTAGTATAGCGTGTTGCTTTTATGTCTATTAGATGGTGCTGTTTTTTTTTTAAAGCATGTTTTTAGCTGTCACAGGTGTGACATCTATAGCTATATAGTAGTACATATATAAAAAAGAGCTCATATTGGAATGCAATGTTTTTTCAAAATTTCAAAGCAATCAGTGAAGAACTTTCAGAGATTTAAGGTTTTGAACAAACATTTACTTTTTTTATATATATATAGAAGATAACACATAGATACAGATAACAGGACAGTAAATTCCAGACGGTAGGAAGAGAGCAAGTCAAGGGAAGGCGTCAATGGTGGTGTCATGGGGGACACATTGTTGTGGGTGAGAACAGAGATGGATTAAGGTCAGTTGAGGCACTCAGGGCAGAAGAAAATATTGGGCCCCTCACATTAGAAAAAAGTGTAAAGTTTTGTGGGTTCCTTCAGAAGTCAAGGCCCAGGGCGTATGCCCAGTGCATCCACCATTAACTTTGCCTCTGGGTGAGGATGTTATATTGAGTGGGACACTTGAATTTATGTTAACCAAAACAATTTAAAAGTAAAAAAAAATGTTAATGCCACTGATTTCAAATGCCATTGATCATAAATGGGTGCTGGATGTTACTGAATGCTTTTTTCTGCATCTATTAATATAATTATGTAATTTTTATCTTTCATTTTGTTTATGTGATGAATCACATTTTTTGAAATGTGAATATTGTTCCAGTCTTGCCTCTCTGGAATCAACTCCACTTAATCATAATGTATAGTCTTTTTAATGAATTGCTGTATCTAGTTTGCTAATATTTGCTAAGAAATTTAGCATCTATATTTATTAAAAATATTGGCCTATAGTTCTCTTGCTTTTTAGTGTTTTTATCTAGTTTGGGAATTAGATAATGCTTGTTTCATAAAAGGAGCTTTAAAATCTTCCCTTTTTGAAGGTTTTGGAATAGCTTAAAAAGGATAGGTACTAATTTTTCTTTGAATGTTTGGTAAAATTGGCCTGTGAAGCCATCCATTTCAGAAATTCTGTTTTTAAAATTATTTTTAAGAGTTGTTTTAAGTCCATATTGTAATCAGTCTGTTTAGGTTTTCTGATTCAATTTTTGAGCACTGTATGTTTTTCAGAACTTATCCATTTCACCCAGTTTGTTCATTTTTTTAGGCATTTGGTTCTTCATAGTGTATTTTTCCAATCCCTTGAATTTCTGTAATGTCAGTTGTTACTTCTTTTTTATTTCTAATTTTATTTATTGGATCCTCTTTTTATTCATGAGTTTGGTGAAAGGTTTTTCAACCTTTTTTTTTTACCTTATCAAAGAATCTGCTCTTGGTTTCATTGATTTTTTTGTACTTCTTTTTAGTCTTTATGTCAATTATTTCTGCTCTAAATTTTTTTCTTCTTTCTATTTACTTTGGGCTTTGTTTGGTGTTCTTTTTCTAGTTCTTTTAGGTTCAGGCATAGATTGTTTATTTGAGGGGTTTTTTCTTTGCTCTTTAAGATATGTCTGTAATGCTATCTAGTTCTCTCTCAGGACTGCTTTTGCTCTGTCTCATACATTTTTTTGTTGTTGTTGTATTTTTCTGAAGTTGGAAATGGGGAGGCAGTCAGACAGATTCCCACATGCGCCTGACTGGGAACCACCTGGCATGCCCACCAGGGGGCAATGCTCTGCCCATCTGGGGTATTGCTCTGTTGCATCCAGAGCCATTCTAGCACCTGAGGCAGAGGCCATAGAACCATCCCCAGCGCCCGGGTCAACTTTACTCCAATGGAGCCTTGGCATTGGGAGGGGAAGAAAGAGACAGAGATAAAGGAGAAGGGGAGGGGTGGAGAAGCAGATGGGTGCTTCTCCTGTGTGCCCTGGCAAGGAATCGAACCTGGGACTTCTGCACGCTAGGCCGACACTCTACCACTGAGCCAACCGGCCAGGGCTCTGTCTCATACATTTTTATTGGTTGATTGGTTGTATGTTTATTTGTATTTATTTCAGAAAATATTTTATTCTTTTTTGATCTCTTTATTAACCCATTTGTTATTTAATAACATGCTATTTAGACTCCAATTATTTGAATGGTTTTCAGTTTTTCTATTGTAGTTAATTTCTAGTTTCATGCCATTGTGGTCAAAGTGGATGCTTGATATTTCAATCTTCTTAAATTTATTAGACATTTTGTGTCTTTACATGTAATCTATCCTAGAAAATAATCCATATGCACTTTAACAGATGTATATTCTGCTGCTTTGGGGTAAAATGTTCTAAAGATGTCAATTAAATTTAATTAATCTAGTGTTTTTGATATTATTAAGTGAGAAGTGGGGAGGCATAGAGACAGACTCCTGCATGTGCTCCAATTGGATCCCACCTAGCAAGCCCACTAGGGGTGATGCTCTGCCCATCTGTAGCCCTTGCTCCATTGCAACCTGAGCCATTTTAGCACCTAAGGCAGAGGCCATGGTGTCAACTTCAGCACCTGGGCCAACTGGCTTTAATTGAGCAATAGCTGCAGAATGTGAAGAGAAAAGAAAATGGGGGGGGGGGGGAGAGAGACAAGGAGGAAGGGATAAGAAGCAGAAGTGCACTTCTTCTGTGTCTCCTGACCAGGAATTGAACCCAGGACATTCACAAACTGGGCCACCACTATTTCACTGAGCCAACCAGCCAGTACCTAGTTTATTTTTTCAGACTGCTGCTTTTTTGTTAGTTTTCTTTGTGGAGGATCTATCCATTAATATTAATGGGTGTTAAAATCCTCTACTATTATTTTATTGCTGGCAATTTCTCCAGCAATATGTCTTATGTCTATCAAAATCTGCTTTATAAACATATTTAGGATCTCCTATATTGGGTGCATAAACATTTATAATTATATTCTCTTGTTGGGTTGCTTTCTTTATCATTACGTAGTGACCTTCTTTGTTTATTCCTATAGCCTTTGTATTAAAAGGTTATTTTGTCAGATATAAGGATTGTTACTCCAGCTATTTTTCCATTTTCATTTGTATTAAATATCTTCTTACATCTCTCCACCTTTAGTCTATGTGTATCTTTTGTTCTGAGGAGGGTCTCCTGTAGACAGCATATATACAGGTCTTGCTTTCTTATCCATGCAGCAACCCTATGACTTGATGAGAGCATTTAACCATTTACATTTAAGGTTTTATTGATATGTACATATTTACTGCCATTTTACCCTTTAATCTTATAATTCTCTTTCTCTGAATTTCTTCTTTCCTTTTTTTTTTATAGCAGGTCTTTTAACATTTCTTGCAGTACTGGTTTGATAGTAGTAAACTCTTTGAGTCTTTTTTATTTTATACTTTGTCTGTTAAGCTCTTTATTTCTCCTTTAATTTTAAATAAAAATTTTGCTGTATATAGCAGTCTTGGTTGTAGGTTCTTGTTTTGAATTCCTTGGAATATATCTTGCCTATTCCTTCTGGCCTGAAGTGTTTCTGTTGAAACATCAAATGTCAACCTTATGAAAGCTGCTTTGTAGGTAATTATTTGATTTTCTCTTACAGCTTTTAGCATATTTGTAGGGCTCTTAACTTGGCATTTTAATTTTATGTGTTTTCCCCCTGATAACCACTTCACTTTTTTTTATGTCCAAGAGTCTCAGTTTTATATCCCACCTATGTGTCAATTATACAGTTCTTAGCTTTTTCTGTTTTACTTATTTCACTCATAATGTCCTTAATGTTCATTCACATTGTTGTATATGGCACTATGTCATCATTTTCTGTGGCTAAGTAGTATATAAAGAGGGCAATTATAAAGTGATAGAACATAGTTTGACTTTGGTTGATGTGTATACATAATAAAATGCTATAGAAATGTTTGCTTAAACCTATTTACTCTTATTGATCAATGTCACCCTGTTAAATTTAATTTTCTAAATAAAAAATAAATTTATATGTCTTGATGTGGGCCTTTTGGGGCTCATATTTAATGGGACTCTGTGCTCCTTGAACTTGGGAGACTTTTTCCTTTGTCAACTTATGAAAGTTTTTCACTATGATTTCTTTAAATGTGTTTTCTATCACTTGTTTGCTCTCTTCTTCGGGAACCCCTATGATGTAGATGTTATTTTACTACACATTATCACAGAGCTCTCTTAGAGTTTCTTCTGCCTCTTGAGCCTCTCTTCTTTCTGCTGCTCTGCTTCTGTTTTAATGTTTACTTTGTTCTCCAAATTTCTGATTTGATCTTCGCTTTATTCAACCTACTGTTGAATTCTCTAGTGCAGTCTTTATTTCAGATATAGCATTTGCCATTTTTGACTGAGACTTTTTTATGGTTTTAATATCCTTTTAATACTTCTTATCTCTTTGTTTAAGTTCTCACTGAGATCATCTATTTTTGCTCTAAAAATCTTGAGTATCCTAATAACTATTATTTTAAACTCTGCTTCTGTTAGTTTGGTTACTTTCAATTTATTATATTTATGAAGATTTCTCTTGATTCATTTGGGCCATATTTATTTGTTGATTTTACCTCTGTGTTAGGTAATTCTGCACTGACTTTTAAATTTGTTTTGGTGTAGTTATGAGGAAGATGAGCTCAGTGGTACTATCCTCCAGACTGCTTGACTTCCTTGTGCTAAGAATGCTTTTTGAGGGTTATACTTACACTCTGGTTGTATTTGAATCTTGAATACAGTTGGCTTTTATTTAGGTGAGGTTATCTCTTCAGGCCGGCTTGCTCTAAGCATTAACCTTGGTCATGTGTATTAGTTGCTGTGTAGTGTTTATCCATGGGTCATGTTCATTCTCCACAATGCCTGGTGCCTGTTGGACTCCTCCTTTTGGAATGCTACTTGTGTAGCTACCTGACTCTAGCATTGGTTCAGCCTGCCACCCACTACTGGTTCTGTTGGTCTGGGTCCTTTTGGGTAGGGTTCAGGTATTGGTTGGTGTCAGCTATTATTTGGAACTTGCTATGAACTATCTGTCAGGAGCTACTGTTCTATTGACTGTTTGTGTCTGCATTTTGTTTGCCTGGGTGGTATGGGAGGAATCAACTTGTGTACAAGAATCAGCTTTCTCATGCTTATAGCTGAAGGCAGCTTGGTCAAATGGCCCAAGTTACTTAAGGTTTGCCTTTACTTTTCAGGTGCTTCACCTCCTTTTGCAGCTGCCAGTTTCCCCCACAAGGTCTTCTGAAGAAAGTGTGAATTTAGACTGACCTTATCCTATCAATCCCTCTACAGGTTGAAAAGTTGCTGGGTTAAGGAAGCTGATTGTGAGATGACTACATTAGTGGGACCTCCGACATCAGAGGTCTCTTGATCAGGAGCTCAGTACAGGGAAAGTGACCTCTAATCCAGAGTTGATCACTCAGACCCTGCTGAATGTTCCACTTCTACTTCTTTCCAGTGAGTTGGGCAGCAGGTTCATATTGGGAGGGGCTAACAGTCCCTTCTTCAGAAGTTCTTCCAGCTGGGTAGCCCCTGACTCAGAGAAAAAGATCTGAGAGAGTCTAGGCCCCCCCAAAAATGGGTAAGCCCCTTGACCAGCCCCAATAATTGGCTCTACGGAACCCACACCTTGAATGTCTGTGCTCCAGGCCTCTCCCCTTGCTCCCTGTGTAACCTATTTCAGTGGAGCAGGATATCTGGGACCCAGACCAAAGGTGGTAGGTATAGTTCCTGCTTTCAGGGTTCCATGTATCTATTTGTTTTAAATAACTTTATAGAACTCAGTGGGTGTGAGCTGCAGTAGTCCAGTGGGTATGGTTTCTAAAATCCAGTGATTTGGTCTTCCCACAGTCTAGGCAGCTTCTACAGATTCTCCATGAGGCAAAAACATGTTCATATTCTCAGAAAAGTGAGGATAACAGCACTACCTTAACACTAAATGACTCAGTCACTATCATTGCCTGAGTCTTTTCAGCCTCCTGCTTTCTTCTGGTCAAGGTTGCTTACATCT
The DNA here is from genome assembly GCF_036850995.1 of Saccopteryx leptura. Lineage (NCBI taxonomy): Eukaryota > Metazoa > Chordata > Mammalia > Chiroptera > Emballonuridae > Saccopteryx > Saccopteryx leptura. The sequence goes on from NW_027095700.1 coordinate 2,207,595, forward strand.
CAGTTCTGGTGACTCTCCCCCACTATGTTACTCACCAGAGACTTTCCTCATGTAACTCTAGTAATCTCAGCCTTCCATTTGCTGGAACTCAGTGTAAGTGGCCATAAGTGAGATTATTTTGTGTTGGCCATTTAAGAGGGTGCCTGAATCAAAGATACTAATACATTTAAAAAAACAATTATTAGTCTAAAATTAGTATTATTGTAATTTAAGTTTGTAACTCAACAGTTTGTTTTCTACATAAGACACGGATGTAATTTTAAAAACTTATTGATTGAAGGTTTTCAATATTATGTAATCTTGTAAGATCAAAAACTAGAAAACATAAGGAAAAAAGTGTAAAGAAGTAGATATCCTTGTATGTTATTTAACTTAACTTGGTAAATTCAAATGATAATGTTAAATGTGATCTGTATGGTAAACACAAAAACTAGCAATAAAAAATACACAAAATAAATAATAACAGAATTTAAAAACTTTACTATTAAAAAAAAAGAAAGTAGACTCCTGGAGACAAGATGGCCACAGAGTAAGTGGACACTCCATCTCCCACTTCCCAGACCCAAGGTGGATTATAACAATTCTGAGAATACTCATCTTGAAAGACAAACTTTGGACTAAACTAAGAGTATTCTACAGCCACAGACCACCAAAGAACACGCACTCAGCCTGGTAGGAAAGGTAGAGATGTGGAAAGGGCTGCCCCGCTCCCAGGAGTGAGTGGTGGCCGGGAGGGACTCTCACAACAGGGGGGGTTCCCAGAGAGTTGTGGATCGTCAGCCCCCAGACCGGAATTGCAGCCTAGAGCCCTGGAGCCTGGAAGAGGCTTACAGACTGTATTTGGCTGAGAAAAGAACCTAGATACTGTTTCAGAGACGGAGGCAGAACTCTCAGACTCAGGCTCCATATTAAAGGGACTGCATGGAGAGCCTCACTCACAGCCACTTTCCTAGAGCTCCAGGATCGGGGAGCACTGGGAGGACTGGAGTTGGGGAGAGAGTGGTCTCGGAGGCACAGGGGGAGACACTTTGAGGGATGGACACCCTAACCCCTGGGCTGAATCACTTCCCAAATTTAAAGTGAACATTTTTCCTTGGAGCAGCACCACCACCAAAGGAAAGAAATTATCCCATCCACTGAAGCAGGAGTCAGGAACCTATGGCTCGTGAGCCAGATGTGGCTCTTTTGATGGCTGCCTCTAGTTCACAGACAAATCTTTAATAAAAAAATAATAACGTTTAAAATATAAAACATTCTCCTGTATTACATACAATCCATTCATTTCCTACCGCTCATGTTCATGGTTGCAAGTTGCTGGAGCCAATCACAGCTATCCTCCAGGACAACACCAAATTTTTATTGGATAATGCATAATGTACATGGGTCGTTGTGAAGTCAGGAACTAAACTTTCCTCCTTTTAATCAAGTAGCTAATTGCAGAAACCCTTTTAATGAAGAAGGTAGCTAAAAAACAAAGATGAAAAGTAGCGTACTTTTCAGCAGGAATGGACAGAGGAATTCAGCTTTGTGGAGAAAGCAGGTTCTGCAGTGTGTCTAATATGCAATGATAAAATTGCATCGTTGAAATGGTCAAATATAAAGCGGCACTTCGACACACGCCATACTACATTTGCATCAAAATATCCAGTGGGGGCCCTGGCCGGTTGACTCAGTGGTAGAGCATCGGCCTGCATGCAGAAGTCCCGGGTTCAATTCCCAGCCAGGGCACACAGGAGAAGCGCCCATCTGTTTCTCCACCCCTCCCCCTCTCCTTCCTCTCTGTCTCTCTCTTCCCCTCCCGCAGCAAGGCTCAATTGGAGCAAAGATGGCCCGGGTGCTGGGGATGGCTCCTTGGCCTCTGCCCCAGGCGCTAGAATGGCTCTGGTCGCAACAGAGCGACACCCCGGAGGGGCAGAGCATTGCCCCCTGGTGGGCATGCTGGGTGGATCCCGGTCGGGTGCATGTGGGAGTCTGTCTGACTGTCTCTCCCTGTTTCCAGCTTCAGAAAAATACAAAAAAAAAAAATATCCAGTGGGGGACAGCAGGAAGAAAGCATGTCAAGAGCTACTGTGAAGAGTGCAAGCTGGTCAGCAGCAACTTCATGTTTGGACCCAACAAGGTGACAGAAATTCAGCTATCTTTGCTGGTGCTTTAGCAATTGTGAGAAATCGAAAGCCATTCACAGATGGGTTTCACCAAAATATTCATGCTTGGTGATGTCAATGAACTTTTTGATGACTTTTTGGATAAAGACAAGATAATCAAACAAATAAAAGACATGCCTCTGTCAGCAAGAACTGTTCACGATCGTACCATCTTGATGGCAAATCAAATTGAGGCAACACAAGTGAAGGACATAAATGCAGCACCATTCTTTTCTCACTTTGGATGAATCAACAGACATAAGCTATTTATCCCATTTCAGCGTGACTGCAAGGTATGCTGTCAGTGACACACTACATGAGGAAAGTCTTGCTGTTTTGCCTATGAAAGAAACAACAAGAGGGGAGGATTTATTCAAATCTTTTACTGAGTTTGCTAAAGAAAAAAATCTACCGATGGATAAACTTATTTTGGTGTGTGATGGTGCTCCATGCATGGTGAAGAAAAACAGAGGATTCGTAGCGCTTCTTCATGAACATGAAAAGAGACCCATCCTAAGTTTTCACTGCATCCTACATCAGGAGGCACTTTGTGCTCAGATGTGTTTCAAGAAGCTTGGTGAGGTGATGTTGCTGGTCATTCAGGTGGTAAATTTTCTTGTTGCCTGAGCTTTAAATAATCACCAGTTTAAAACACTGCTAGATTAAGTTGGGAATAATTATCCTGGTCTGCTTCTGCACAGCAATGTGCATGGTTGTCAAGAGGGAAGATGCTCAGCCATTTTGCAGCTTGTGTGAGCAAAATTCAGACTTTTCTTGAAATGAAAAACATTGAGCACCCTGAGTAGCTAACTCTGAGTGGCTCCTGAAGTTCTACTATCTCATGGACATGACTGAACATTAAAACCAGCTCAATGTGAAAATGCAAGGCATTGGAAATACAATCTTATCCCTTCAACAAGCAGTGTTTTCATTTGAAAACAAGCTGGAACTCTTCATTGCAGACATTGAAACAAGTCATTTACTACACTTTGAAAAACTGGGAGAGTTTAAAGATGCATGCACAGCAAGTGACCCTGCTCAACATCTTGATCTCCAGCCACTAGCGGGCTTCACATATAATCTCCTGCAGTCATTCAAAGCATGCTTTGGAGAATTTCGTGAGCGCACTCATCTTTTTAAGTTCATCACCCATCCACACGAGTGTGCAGTGGACAGTGCAACCTGAGTTACATCCCTGGGGTCTCCGTCAGATATTTTGAGCTACAAGCTGCTGACCTGAAGGCCTCAGACATGTGGGTGAATAAGTTCAAGTCATTGAATGAAGATTTGGAAAGACTTGCACGACAGCAAGCAGAGTTTGCGAGCAAACACAAGAAATGAAAAAAATTCAACCCACGGAGCAGCTGATTGTCAAAACTTAGAAAGCGCTTCCCATCACATACCACACACTGCAGCGTGTGAGTATTGCTGTACTGACAATGTTTGGCTCTACATATGCATGTGAGCAGTGTTTCTCACATCAAAAGAATGCTAAGACAAACCTACAATCACATTTAACGGATGGAAGTCTCAACGGATGCATGAAGCTTAATCTCAACACGTATCAACCAGACTACAAAGCCATCAACAAAACCATACAGCACCAGAAGTCACATTAATAAGAAGTACTTTATTCATCATTGGTTAACAACAGCATAACAATGTTATTAAAAAGCAGTCAGAGACTTATTGTACTTTAAAAGTGTTGGTCTTACATAAAATGCACAAATTCACTTGTATTTGGTGTTAAACATATTGTATGGCTCTCATGGGATTACTTTTTTTTTTTCATTTTTCCGAAGCTGGAAATGGGGAGGCAGTCAGACAGACTCCCGCATGCACCTGACCGGGATCCACCTGGCATGCCCACCAGGGGGCGATGCTCTGCCCCTCTGGGGCATCGCTCTGTTGCATCCAGAGCCATTCTAGCGCCTGAGGCAGAGGCCACAGAGCCATCCCCAGCGCCCGGGCCATCTTTGCTCCAATGGAGCCTTGCTGCGGGAGGGGAAGAGAGAGACAGAGAGGAAAGGGGGGGGGGAGAAGCAGGTGGGCGCTTCTCCTGTGTGCCCTGGCCGGGAATCGAACCCGGGACTCCTGCACGCCAGGCCGATGCTCTACCACTGAGCCAACCGGCCAGGGCCGGAATTACATTTTAAAATATGTGGCATTCATGGCTCTCTCAGCCAGAAAGGTTCCCAACCCCTGCACTGGAGGCTCACCTGCCCCAGTTAGAACAAAGAGGTGCTTAGGGCCAGGCAGTATGTTAGGGACATAAATATGAAATGCAGAGGTTTAACCTACACCACCACCTATACTGCTGAGTGCTCAATGGGGGGGCGAGTGGGCCAGAGGTGGCAGGGAACAGCTGCAAAAGCCAGTATGTAGCTGAAGAGACCAGGATAATTTGAGTCAGCATGTGTGAGCAGGTCCTGGAGTTGACAACTGTGGCTGCCACTGCAGAGTTCCGGGTTCACACACAGACCTGCTTGTAGCATGGACCTGCCCTCTTTGGGGGTGGAGACACAGGTGACAGTGGAGGGCATGCATGAGCCAGTCAGCAAGGGCAGAAGTCGTGAGGACCTCTGTGGAGGTCCCAGCCAGAGCACAAAACTGCCAGTGGTGTGGGTGCGCCCTCAGTGGCAGTGGAAGCTGGGCGAGCTCGGAAGGTCCATGCAGTGTGTGCAGGTTTGCCAGCACAGGTGGAAGCCATGGCAATGGCTGAAGAGGTCTGAGCCCACATGCAACCCCTCACCCACAATGTGGACCAGCCCTCAGCAGCAGCAGAGTCCAAGGCAGCCCTGGAAGTAGAATAAGTGGCATGTGTGGGCCCACCCATGGGTGTGGAAGCCACTGCAGATGCTGCAGAGGCCCAAGTCCTTATAGGCCCACAGTGCAGGCCAACCCTCAGCAGCAATAGAGGCCGCAGCAGCTGTGGGACAGGCTGGTAGCAGCAGCACCTGAGTCCAAATGCCCCAGGCAGCAACAGTGGTGGCAGCCCAGTGGACAGACCACACAACAGGAGTACAGGGGCCACACCCACTGGACCCGTGACTATACCCTACTGAGCGCTGAAAAAGAAAAACAAAACAAAATAAAATAAAGTTTGAATAGAATGACACTTAAGCTTAAGGAGCAGGCCACATCCAATAGCATGCCTAATCACTGAATTACAATACTGAGATCAACAAGTATCCAACAATAAAAGGCAACAGAAAGAGGATCTCAAGGGAACTTGAACTTTTAAAGAAACTTTCCGCAGGCCAAGAGTAGACAAAAGCAAACCGAGGAGTGCAGCTGATATCTACAACAACACCTCAGCCCAGCAGAGGCAGCCACAAGATCTGGATTGCCTCTAGTTCCAAAAAGGTTGATAAGACCCAGTCATAGGCAGTGACCCCCACTGATCTGCGCCAGGTCCCGGCCAGGGAGGACAAGAGCAGGCACATTCAGCAGCCAGATATAGAAAGCACCAGTTCAGGACCTAACAACCCTTGTTAGAGTGGAAGCTTAAGAAAAAGCTACTCACACCTGACCCAGCTAAGACACAAAAAATGCTGACACAAAAAGCAAAAGACCAGTGATAGCAGATAAGTAGCCCACAGAGGATTACAAAAAGCTGATGGCAAACTAAGAAGGCCTAGAAATAACACAACAGAAAATTGGAGGCAGACAATACCAATCCTAGACTTAGCTAGCTTCACAAACCCAAGTAAGGAGTGTATACATAGGCAAAATGGGAAGACAGAGAAATGCAATCCAAATGAATCAAGAAGAGAAACCCCCAGAAAAATAACTGAGTGAGATGGAAATAACCAAACTACTGAAGGCAGAGTTTAAATAGTGATTATTAGAATGCCCAACATTATACGGAGTGAAATAAGTAAATCAGAAAAAAACTAAGAACTATATGAACCAATGCATAGATGGGACATAAAATGAGACTCAGAGACATGGACAAGAATGTGATGGTAACAGGGAGTGGGGTGGAGAGTGGGGAGGGGCAAGGAAGGAGGGGGAGGGAGTGGGTGGAGGGTAGGGGCACAAAGAAAACCAGATAGAAGGTGATGGAGGATGATTTGACTTTGAGTGAGGGGTATGCAGCATAATCAAAGGTCAAAATAATCTGGAGATGTTTTCTTGGAACATATGTACCCTGATTTATCAATGTCACTGCATTAAAATTAATAAAAATAAGATTAAAAAAAAAGATCTTAGAGCAATAATGGATGAACACAATAAGCACCTAAAAAAGGATATAACAAGCATCCAAAAGGATATTGAAATAATAAAGAAGAACCAGTCAGAAATGACAAATATAATATAAAAAAATAAAGACTACAATAGAAGCAATTAAAAGAAGTTGGATGAAGTAGAGGATTAAAACAGCAATTTAGAAGACAAGATAAATGAAAGCACAAAAGCAAAGCAGAAAAAAAAGGCTCAATAAATCTGAAGAAACGTTCTAAGAGAGCTCTGTGACAACCTAAACAGAAACAACATCCACATCATAGGCGTTCCTGTAAAAGAAGAAAAAGAACAAGAGATAGAGATTCTGTTTGAAAAAATCATAGCTGAAAACTTCCCTAAGTTGATGCAGGAAAAAGTCACACAAGTTCAAGAAGCACAGAGAATTCCATTACAGAGAAACCCAGAGAAATCTACACCAAGACACATTATAATTAAAATACCAAAGCAAAGAGATAAAGAAAAATTACTAAAAGCTGCAAGAGAAAAAAAGTCAATCACCTATAAAGGAGCCCACATAAGGGAAACATCCGACTTCTCAACAGAAACACTTGAGGCCAGAAGAGAATGGCAAGAAATATTCAAATGCAGAAAAAGAGCCTACAACCAAGACTTCTTTCTCCAACAAGGCTATCATTTAAAATTGAAGGAGAAATAAGCTTCCCTGACAAAATAAAAACAAAAACAAAAACAAAAACCTAAAAAACTCAAGGAATTCATTATAACCAAACCAATGTTGCAAGACATGTTAAGGGGCCTGTAAACAGAATAAGGGTGAAAAATAATATATACTAAAAGAGAAATGTAGCTTTAAAGTATAAAATGGCAATAAACAACTACATATCAATAATAACCTTAAATGTAAATGGATTAAATGATCTAATCAAAAGACATATGGTAGCTGCATGGATAAGAAAACAGGACCCCATATATGATATATGCTGTCTACAAGAGACACACCTTAAAACAAAAGAGACACACAGACTGGAAGTGAAGGAATGTAAAAAAATATTTCACACAAATAAAACCAATTACAACAAATGAGATTGAAACAGTTATCAAAAAACTCCCACCAAACAAAAGTCCTGGGACAGATGCCTTCACAGTTGAATTCTACCAAATATTCAAAAAAACCCTAACTCCTATTCTTCTCAAGCTATTTCAAAAAATTCAAGAGGAGGAAAGACTTCCAAGCTCCTTTTATGAGGTGAGCATAATTCTGATTCCAAAACCAGGCAAAGACAACACACACACACAAAATTATACGCCAAAATTCCTGATGAGTTTAGATGCTAAAATCCTCAACAAAATATTAGCAAAGTGGATCCAACAATACTTGAAAAAAACAATACATCATTATCAAGTGGGATTTATTCTGGGGAGGCAAGGCTGGTATAATATTTGCAAATCAATCAACATAATTCATCACATAAACAAAAGGAAGAAGAAAAATGACATGATAATATCAATAGATGCAGCAAAAGCATTTGATAAAATCCAGCACCCAATATGATTAAAACTCTCAGCAAAGTGGGAATACAGGCAACATACCTCAACATGATAAAGGCATTATGTCAAACCCACAGCCAACATCATACTCAATGGATAAAAATTTTAAAAAATCCCCTTAAAATCAGGAACAAGGTAGGGGTGCCCCTTGCACCACTCTTATTCAACAAAGTTCTGGAAGTCCTAGCCATAGCAATCAGACAAGAAGAAGAAATAAAAGGCATTCAAATTGTAAAAGAAGAAGTAAAGCTATCATTATTTGCATATAATAAGATACTGTACATAGAAAACCCTAAAGTCTCAGTCAAGAAACTACTGGACCTGATAAATGAACTCTGTAAGGTGTCAGGATATAAAATTAATACACAGAAATCAGTAGCATTTTTATACACCAAGAATAAATTCTCTGGAAGAAAAATAATAAAACAATCTCATTCACTATTGCAAGAACAACAACAACAAAAATAAAATACCTAGGAGCAAATTTAACCAAGGAAGTAAAGTACTTGTACTCAAAAAATTATAAAACATTGATTTAAGAAATCAAGGAAGATACAAAGAAGTGGAAGCATATACCATGTTAATGGATAGGAAGAATAAACATCATTAAAATGTCTATATTACCCAAAGCAATTTATAACTTTAATGCAATACTAATTGAAATACCAATGACATACTTCAAAGATATAAAACACATATTCCAAAAATTTATAAGGAACCAAAAAAGAACACAAATAACCTCAGCAATCTTGAAAAAGAAGAATAAAGTGGGTGGTATCACACTTCCTAAAATCAAGTTATACTACAAGGCCATTGTACTCAAAACAGCCTGGTACTGGCATAAGAACAGGCATATAGATCAATGGAACACAACAGAGAACCCAGAAATAAATGCATACCTTATGGACAATTGACATTTGACAAATGAGTTAAGAGCATACAATGGAGTAAAGACAGCCTCTTCAACAAATGGTGTTCAGAATATTAGATGGCTACCTGCAAAAAAATGAAACTAGACCACCAACTTACACCATTCAACAAAAATACACTTAAAATGAATAAAAGACTTAAATGTAAGTCGTGAAACCATAAGCATCTTAGAAGAAATAATAGGCAGTAAGCTCTCCAACATCTCTCGCAGCAATATATTTGCTGATTTATTTCCACAGGCAAGTGAAATAAAAGACAGGATAAACAAATAGGGCTGTATCAAACTAAAAAGCTTTTGCACAGCTAAAGACAATATGAACAGAAAAAAAAAATACAAACCACACAATGGGAAAACATATTCGACAATACATCCTAGAAGGAATTAATAATCAAAATTTATAAAAAACTTGTAAAACTCAACACAAGGAAGATAAACAATCCAATCAAAAAATGGGCAAAATAAATGAATAGACACTTCTCCAAAGAGGACATACAGATGGCCAATAGGTGAAAAAATGTTTAATATCACTAATTATTAGAGGAATGCAAATGAAAACCACAATGAGATACCACCTCACACCAGTCAGAAATGCACTCATTAACAAAACAACACAGAATAAGTGCTGGTGAGGATGTGGAGAAAAGGGAACCCTCCTGCACTGCTGGTGGGAATGCAGACTGGTGCAGCCACTGTGGAAGACAGTCTGGAGATTCCTCAAAAAATTAAAAATGAAACTGCCTTTGACCCAGCCATCCACTGTTAGAAATATGTCCCAAGAACACCATATCACTGATTCAAAAGAAGAACCCCCCATGTTTATGGCAGCATTGTTTACAATAGCCAAGATCTGGAAACAATCCCACGTGCCAGTCAGTGGATGAGTGGATTTAAAAAGCAGTGGTACATATACACAATGGAATACTATGGGGCCATGAAAAAGAAGAAAATATTACTTTTTGTGACAACACGGATGGACCTGGAAACTATTATGTTGAGTGAAAAGAGCCAGGCACAGAAAGAAAAATATCATATGACCTCACTCATTTGAGAAATCCATGAACAATGTGAACTGAGGAACGGAATAGAGAAGAGGAGGGATTAAAGGAACCAGAGGAAAAGAGGACAGAGAGAAAGGGGACGAGAGGATGATATAATCCTGAGGGGAATGGGGGAGTACACTGTGGGGATGGAGGCAAGCGTGATGTTGAGTGTAATATGGGGGGGGAGGATGCATTTGGGGTGACACTCAAATCTATGTAAATACAATAAATTAAAATCAATAAGAAAAATAAAAAGGAAAGTTAATACAAAATACAGTAATGCAGATGAAGGGAGAAAAGAACCATATAGAAAATAATAAATAAATAAATAACAAAAATAATCTCAGCCCCTTGAAATTACTTCAGTGTAAAATGATAAAGTATTTTAATAAAAAAACAGATAGAATAATTAAACCACTATAAAAGGTATGGAGATGAATGAAAATAAAAGTTAAAACAACACATACCAAAACATGTGAAAAAAAGCAAAAGCAGTGCTAAAAGGAAACTTTATAGCTATAAAAACATTTAAAATAAAGAGATCTCAAATCAACAACCTAACTTTGCAATTTGAAGCAGGAATTAAAAACAAATTAGAACCAAAGTTTACAAGAGAAGGGGAATAACATTTGAGCAGAGAGAAATTAAAGATGAAAAACAATAGGCAGCCTGACCAGGCGGTGGCGCAATGGATAGAGCGTCAGACTGGAATGCGGAAGGACCCAGGTTCCAGACCTCAAGGTCACCAGCTTGAGCACAGGCTCTTCTGGTTTGAGCAAAGCTCACCAGCTTGGACCCAAGGTCACTGGCTCAAGCAAGGGGTTACTTGGTCTGCTGAAGGCCTGTGGTCAAGGCACATATTAGAAAGCAATCAATGAACAACTAAGGTGTCACAAAAAAACAACAACTGATGATTGATGCTTCTCATCTCTCTCCATTCCTATCTATCTGTCCCTATCTATCCCTCTCTCTGACTCTCTCTCTGTCCCTGTAAAAAAAAACCCAAAAAACAATAGGCAGGCCCTGGCCGGTTGGCTCAGTGGTAGAGCGTCGGCCTAGCGTGCGGGGGACCCGGGCTCGATTCCCGGCCAGGGCACATAGGAGAAGTGCCCATTTGCTTCTCCACCCCCCACCCCCTCCTTCCTTCTGTCTCTCTCTTCCCCTCCCGCAGCCAAGCTCCATTGGAGCAAAGATGGCCCGGACGCTGGGGATGGCTCCTTGGCCTCTGCCCCAGGCGCTAGAGTGGCTCTGGTCACAACACAGCTATGCCCCGGAGGGGCGGAGCATCGCCCCCTGGTGGGCAGAGCATCGCCCCTGGTGGTGTACCGGGTGGATCCTGGTCAGGCGCATGTGGGAGTCTGACTGTCTCTCCCCGTTTCCAGCTTCAGAAAAATACAAACAAAAAAAAATAGGCAATATCAACAAACTCAAAAGTTTAATTTTATAAAAAAGATAAAAAAAATTGAGCCTGACCTGTGCTGGCGCAGTGGATAAAACATTGATCTGGAATGCTGAGGTCACAGATTTAAAACCCCAGGCCTACCCAGTCAAGGCACATAAGGGAGTTATTGTTTCCTGCTTCTCTCCCCTTTCTCTTTCTCTCTCTCTTTCTCTCTCTTTCAAACGAATATAGTCTTTAAAAGAAAAAAACTTGACAAAATTTTAAATAGATTTATTAAAAGAGAGAGAATTTAAATTACTAAAATTAGAAATGAACATGTAAACATTATGACTGCTTCTTTAGGAATAAAATGGATTATAAGAGAGTACTTCAAATTGATTCTGAGAGTAATTGAAAAATGCCAACACTTATATAGAAGGTACGTAAAATGGACAAGTTCCTAGAAACAGAAATTCTGCTTAGATTAAGTCATGAAGAAATAGAGAATCAGCCTAAACCTACAAATAGTAAAGGGATTGAGTTAGTAATCAAATACAAAGAAAAGCCCTGAGCCAGAAGAAATTACTGGTAAATTCTACAAACAAAATAGAAACACCAGCTTGACCAGGCAGTGGCACAGTGGATAGAGTGTTGGACTGGGATGAGGAGGACCCAGGTTTGAGACCCTGAGGTGGCCAGCTTGAGCGCAGGCTTATCTGGTTTGAGCAAAGCTCACCAGCTTGGACCAAAGGTCGCTGGCTTGAGCAAGGGGTTACTTGGTCTGCTGTAGCCCCATGGTCAAGGCACATAGAAGAAAGCAATCAATGAACAACTAAAGTGTTGCAACGAAAAACTAATGATTGATGCTTCTCATCTCTCTCTGTTCCTGTCTGTCCCTATCTATCCCTCTCTCTGACTCTTTGTCTCTGTAAAACAAACTAACTAACAAAAAAAACACCAATCTTTCACTTTTTTTTGTAAGAGAGAGAGAGAGAGACAGAAGAAAGAGAGATGAGAAGCATCAACTCATAAGTACAGTACCTTAGTTATTCAGTGATTGCTTTCTCATATGTGCCTTGACTGAGGAGCTCCAGATGAGCCAGTGAACCCTTGCTCAAGCCAGCAAACTTGGGCTTTAAGCCAGTGACCTCTAGACCCAAGCCAGACACTATGGGGTCATGTTTATGACCTCATACTCAAGCTGGCTAACACATGCTCAAGCTGGATGAACCTGCACTCAAGCCAGTGACCTCGGGGTTTGCACCTGGGTTCTCAACACATTAGGTTGATACTCTACACCAGTGGTCCCCAACCCCTGGGCTGCGGACCGGTATCGGTCTGTGGACAATTTGGTCCTGGTCTGCAGAGAAAGAATAAATAACTTACATTATTTCCATTTTATTTATATTTAAGTCTGAACGATTTTTTAGTTTTAAAAAAATGACCAGATTCCCTCTGTTCCATCCATCTAAGACTCACTCTTGATGCTTATCTCGGTCACATGATACATTTATCCGTCCAACCCTAAAGGCTGAGCCATAAAAATATTTTCTGACATTAAACCAGTCTGTGGCCCCAAAAGGTTGGGGACCACTGCTCTACATAATGCGCCACCACCTGGGCAGGCTCACATTTTTTCTTTTAAAAAATAAAGTTGAGGCCCTGGCCGGTTGGCTCAGTGGTAGAGCGTCGGCCTGGCATGCAGGAGTCCCAAGTTTGATTCCCAGCCAGGGCACACAGGAGAAGCGCCCATCTGCTTCTCCACCCCTCACCCTCTCCTTCCTCTCTGTCTCTCTCTTCCCCTCCCATAGCCAGGGATCCATTGGAGCAAAGTTGGCCCTGGGCCTGAGGATGGCTCCATGGCCTCTGCCTCAGGGGCTAGAATGGCTCTGGATGCAACAGAGCAACGCCCCAGATGGGCAGAGCATCGCCCCCTGGTGGGCGTGCCGGGTGGATCCCGGTCGGGTGCATGCAGGAGTCTGTCTGACTGTCTCCCGTTTCCAGCTTTGGAAAAATACAAAAAAATGAATAAAAAAAAAAGAAAGTTGAGGTAACATTTTTTGAATTATTTTATAAGGACATCACTACCCTGACACAAATGGTGTAAGAAAGTGGTTCCGTTTTACTCTTGCATATAGCTGTCCAATTTTTCCAACTGCATTTATTTTTCTTTCTTTCTTTATTTATTTAGTTTCATTTTTCTGAAGCTGGAAACAGGGAGGCAGTCAGACAGACTCCCGCATGCGCCTGACCTAGATCCACCCGGCATGCCCACCAGGGGGCGATGCTCTGCCCCTCTGGGGCGTCGCTCTGTTGCATCCAGAGCCATCCCAGTGCCTGAGGCAGAGGCCACAGAGCCATCCCCAGTGCCCGGGCCATCTTTGCTGCAATGGAGCCTCGGCTGCAGGAGGGGTAGAGAGAGACAGAGAGGAAGGAGAGGGGGAGGGGTGGAGAAGCAGATGGGTGCCTCTCCTGTGTGCCCTGGCTGGGAATCAAACCTGGGACTCCTGCATGCCAGGCATATGCTCTACCACTGAGCCAACCGGCCAGGGCCCCAACTGCATTTATTATAGAGACTGTCCTTTCTTCACAATATATTCTTGGCTTCTTTGCTGTGAATTAATTAACTATGTTTATACAGTATATATATTTCTGAACTTATTATTCTGTTCTTTTGATATATGAATCTGTTTTTCTTCCCAATCAATAATGTTTTAATTACTGTACTCTTGTAATATAGTTTAAGGTTGGAAAGTGAGATGCTTCCTGTTTTGTTCTTTTTCAAGATTGTTGTGGTTTTTTGGAGTCTTTTTGTAGACACAAAATTTAAGACTGTTTTTAACAAAACTTTTTGTGTATGGAAAATGCAATTGAAATTTAAATAGATATTTGTGTCTTCAACTTCTTACACCAATGATTTCATACTTTTCAATGTAGTTTGTTAAATTAATATTTAGATATTTTAAATGGAAATTTTTCTTCTTTCTCTTTCTGACATTTTATCGTAAATTTTAAATAGAAATTTTTCTTCTTTCTCCTTCTGACATTTTATTAGTATATAAAAATGAAACTGATTGACTTTTACTTAGATTGTTCAATAGTTTTTAAAAATCTTCATATTTATGAATTTTCCATTTTTCTTGTAATTGATTTCTAGTTTAATATAATTATGGTTGAATGTGCTTCATATTGTTTCAAAGTTTACTTTATTAAGATTTACTCTATGGTCTAACATAATTATTCCTAAGGAATATACCATTGAGATCAATGTGAATTATTTTGCTTTTAGATGGAAAGTTTAGTGCATGTTTGTTTAGTCCATTGTTCTAATGTTTATTTTTAAACCCTATCTTTACTTATAGTCTTTTTTGTCTTGTGGGTCTGAAAATATTTGCTTTATATATTTAGGTGCTCATATATTGGATACATAAATATTTATAAAAACTATATTTTCATGTTGGATTTCACCCTTTTCATTATGTAATACACTTCTTTGTTTCTTATTATGGTTATTTATTTTAAAGTCTATTTTGTCTGATATTTTATAGCTCCCTAGATTCTTTTTGGTTTTTGCTTACATTGAATATATTTTTCTATTTCTTCAGCTTTAATCTGTGTGTGATTTTTTTGTGTGTGTGTGGCAGAGATAGAGAGTGAGAGAGAGGAACAGACAGACAGGAGGGAGAGAGATGAGAAACAATTCTTTACTGTGGTTCCTTAGTTGTTCATTGATTTTTCATAGGTGCCTTGCCCGGGGAGTTACAGCAGACCGAGTGACCACTTGCTCAAGGCAGTGACCTTGGGCTCAAGCTGGTGAGCCTTGCTCAAACCAGATAAGCCCATGCTCAAACTGGCGACCTCGGGGTCTCGAACCTGGGTCCTCCGCATCCCAGTCCGATGCTCTATCCACTGTGCCACCACCTGGTCAGGGTAATCTGTGTGTGATCTTAAAGTGGAAGTGAGTCTCTTTTAGATAGCCTATATATTTTTAAATCAATTTATTTACTGAATGATTATTATAGAATTTAGTCAATTTAAAAACCTGTTAATAGGTGACATTTTAAAATGTTTTTGGCTATTTTTTAGCTTCTCTTTTTCTTCCTTTTTTGTTGCTCTACTTCTTTAGTATTGATGAGTTGCTTTTAGTGCTTGCTGTTTCCTTCATCTTTATATATTATGTATTTACTTTAGATTTTGCTTTGTGATTCTCACAAAGCTTTCATATAATAATTTATATTTATAAATATTTTCACTTGCTAACATCTTAAGCTTTAACATAATCATTTTACTGTTTGCAGTTTTCTGATTATTTACTTATTTTTAATAGAATTTATTGGGGTACATTTTTAGGTTGAAACTCAATAAAACATCATTTGTATAATAAACCATGTGTCCATTACCTCAAGTAAAGTCTTTCACATTTGCCCATCGACATCAACTCCAGCCCCCAACCCTTTTCATTTATCTGGCTATCACCTCATTCCTTTCTATCTCTATATGTTATGTATTACATATGTGTATATATATATAGGTAACTATACAACCCAACAACAAAAAATATTTTGCTTAATCCCTTCACATTCAGTATTCTAGTCCCTCAAGCCTTCTTCAGTCAAAACTATCAGTCTGTTCTATGTGTCCATGTCTCTATTTTGTTTGTCACTTTAACTTGTTCATTAGATTTCACTTATAAGTGAGAGAGCAGATAGCATTTATCTTTCTCTGACTGGCCTACTTCACTTAGCATAATAATCTCCACATCCACCCACGTTGTCACAAAAGGTCCATTGTGTAAATGGTAGCATTCCATTGTGTATATGTACTAATAGCTTTTTATATACTCATCCTCTGATGGACATTTGGGCTATTTTTAGCTCTTGGCTATTATAAATAATGCCACAATGAACATAGAGGTGTATAAATTCTTTCAAATAAGTGTTTCAAGATTGTTTGGATACATTCCCAAAAGTGAAATTGTTAGGTCAAAAGGCAGTTCCATTTAAAATTTTAAGAAAACTCCATTCTGTTTTCCACAGTGGAGGCACAAATCTGCATTCTCACCAACAGTGTATAACACTTTGTTTCTGCACACCCGTCAACACTTTTTTGTTGATTTCCTAATAAAAGTAATTCTGGCAGGTGTAAGGTATGTTCTTATTATATTTTTAACTTTTACCTCTCTGATTAGTGACATTAAGCATGTTTTGTATGTCTATTGGCCATAAATATCCCCCTTTTGGAGAAGTGTGTATTTTGCTCATTTTTTTATTATTTATTTGAAGACTATTCATTTTTAGAGAGGGAAGAGAGATAAAAGGGGAAGAACACAAAGCATTAATTTCCATGTTCCTTCACTGGGCAAACCCAGGGTTTCAAACTGGCCACCTCATCTTTCCAGGTTGATGCTTTATCTACTGCACCACCACAGGTCAGACTGGGTTCCCTGCTCATTTTAAATTGGATTTTCTTCCTGAAGTTGAGGTTTATAGTTCCTTATGTGTTTTGGAAATTAACATCATATTAGATATATCACTGGCAAATATTTTCTCATTCTGTTAGTTTCCTCTTTATTTTGCTGTATAAATGCTTTTTAGTTTGATATAATTCCTCTTATTTATTTATTTATTTTTGAATGAGGAGGTATACTGGCAATAATATTGCTGCAAGAGATATCAGATATTTTACTGCCTATATTTTCTTCTAGGATTTTTATCGTATCATGACCTACATTATTTTTTTTTAAGTGAGAGACAGGCAAGGGGAGACAGGAAGGGGGAAAAATGAGAAGCATTGACTCATAGGTAGGTCATTTTAGTTATTAATTGCTTCTCATATGTGCCTTGAGACTAGAGGTGCCTCCAGTTGAGCCAGTGATGTGTTGCTCAAGCCAGTGACCTTGGGATTCAATTCAAGCTGGTGAGCCTATATTCAACCTGGTGATCTTGGGATTTGAAGCCTGGGACCTCAGCATCCAAGGTTGATGTTCTCCACTCTACCTTGACTGGGGAGCTCCAGCTGAGCCAGTGACCTCTTGTTCAAGATAGTGACCTTGGGCTTCAAGCTATCAACTTTTGAGCTCAAGCCAGCAACCAATCTCAGAGAGCCTTGGACTTTATAATCAGTCCTGGGGTCAGTACTGGTGGAAGCTGGCCCTGGTGCATAGTTTGATTCTTCCGAGTCAAATTCAGGCCCAGCAGAGTAGCCACAAACTGTAACTACAAACTGGTTGCCCAAAGTCAGTCAGACACTACCTGACATTGACCTGCAACAGTTCCTCCTAAGAGGCCCCAGAACAGACACATCCAGAAGCCAGCTTCAGCCAACATCACAGAAGGATCCATTTAGTTTCATAAGTAGCATATCCAAAAAGAGATCTTGGCAGGCACTTGACCCTGGTGAGGCAAAATCCACTTACTGTGGTCTGAACATGCACAAAAATTCACATATTGTTGGTTAGAATTGATTCTCAGTCAGCAAGCCCGAGGGTCCTCTGCACACTAGAAATTGTATGAAGATTTATTCTGCTTTATATGTTACATATATTATTATTATTATTATTAAAACCAGGTATAGGTGTATTCCTATTACATTAATTTTCTCTGCTGAAAAAAATCACTCAGGGTGGGAAGTGATGTTTCAAAAAAAGGAAAGACTTAACTATAATTTCCTATTAAAGTTGTATAATATTTAATGTTTAGCTCTTCTCTTAATTTCATCTTACTACAGTTCATAACTTTCAAAACAGAAAAATAGTTTAAAAAAAAGTTATAATGTAAATTCCTAGTAAAATATACACCAAAAAGATAGTTCACACAATAAAATACACCAGTGCAAAGTAAGGCCAAAATACTCAAAGGACATTTTATTACCTTTCTTAGCCGTGGTTCCATCCATTTCCTTACACCAGAAAAAGTTTTTCATTTTATGTAATTTAATTGTTCATTAAACCCAAAACTATAGATTACAAATGCATGAGTTTTGACAATAAATGACATATTTTAACACAATTTTTTTATGTAGTACAAACTATTCTCCATATTTTGCCATTACAATTGCCTCATTCAAGAAATTGTTTTATACATTAAATAAAAAATAGTCGACTAGTATATCTGTACTTCCAATGTTTAGTTAATTGGGTACTACCCAGCATTAAATTTTTGCAACTATTTACCCTATAAATTCAAACCCATGTTCTAAATCTGCAGTTTGTAAATGCTCTCTATGATGTTGACAACATAGCATGGTGAAAAGAATTCTATCAAATACAATATAAAAATATAGTTACAGAAATATGAAAATAGCCCCTTTTCTTGACTTCAAATTAGTTGAAACTAGTACTTATCATTGATCTTAATGATAAGGCAATTTATTCAAAACATCCACTAACTGGAAACAATTCTTTTCTTTACTCTCTCCCTCTTCTTCTTTCTATTGTTTTAACAGTAGATATGGTGGTCTTTTACCACTTAGTTCCATTACATCAAAAGAATAGAGCATTAACATTTTTTTTCTTAAGATTTATTTTTAGATTTTATTTATTCATTTTTCAAAGAAGAGAGAGAGAGATTGGGGGGGGGGGGCGCAGGAAGAATCAATTCCCATATGTGCCTTGACCAGGGTTTTGAATCAGCAACCTCAAGGTTCCAGGTCAACACTTTACCCACTGAGCCACCACAGGTCAGGAAGAGACATTAACATTTCAATTAAAGAAATATAACAAATATTTTAAGCAATGAAATAAATTGGTTAATAAACTACATTCATGCTGAAGTTTAAGTCTTCTTAACAGATGATGGTCAAAATCCAAACTGTAGAATATTCTGAAACTTAAGGTCAACTTAGATCTGTAAGTGAAAAAAAATTAGATCCATAGAAAAATAATTCTTATAATAGTCTGAATAAGAATCCCCTTAGACTACCTAGAAAATAGATCCTTTCATTTTTATTTTATTTATTTATTTTTTATAGAGATAGAGAGAGAGTCAGAGAGAGGGATAGATAGGGACAGATAGACCAGGAATGGAGAGAGATGAGAAGCATCAGTCATCAGTTTTTCATTGCGACAATGAACACCTAGTTGTTCATTAATTCCTTTCTCATATGTGCCTTGACCATGGGCCTTCAGCAGACCGAATGACCCCTTGCTCAAGCCAGTGACTTGGGTCCAAGCTGGTGAGCTTTGCTCAAACCAGATAAGCCCATGCTCAAGCTGGCAACCTCAGGGTCTTGAACCTGGGTCCTCCGCATTCCAGTCCGACGCTATATCCACTGTGCCACACCGCCTGGTCAGGCAAAAATAGATCCTTTTAAACAGAAAGTCTGACCACCTAATTTTTCTTAGTTCCCATTTGCTTCTTTGAGATTGCATTGACATTGTATACTGCTCACAAAAATGGAAGGGTATTTCAAAATGAATATGAAGCTATAAAATATCTCCTAATTTTTATGAACAGTGATTATTACGTACATTATTCTTAATGAAATTTAGTATCTCCTTCCTTTAATGAAGTGGTTATAGACCTATGTGTTGAGAGTTGGAACAAACTTGAGGCACTATAATTTTCCTAAGAATGGGATGGAAGTATGGCTTACATTTCAATCAGGCTTACACTCTTTTTTTCAATAAAACTATAGTTTAAAAACTGCTATCTAAATATAATGCATGTTTGGATACTAAGAAGAAATTTTAGAAAATGTAGAACATTTGTTTCTGACAAAGGTTGTGCAGCAAAATTAATAGAGCTTTTAAAAAATACAAGGCCTTTGGAAAGTCTAAGTTGAGAACCACAAGTGATTGAGAATCAGTGATGTAGGACAGGGATCTCCAAATTTTTCAATTACCAACATCTTTATTTATAAAAGCAGTTTGAGACATTCAGAGGAGTTGAAAGAACTGTAAATTCAAGAGAACACAATATAATCACCACCACAATTCTTTTCATCTACTCATGTTTTTTATTATTGATTTTTAGAAAGAGAGGAAGGGATAGAGAAAAAAACCCACTTATTTGTTGTTCCACTTATTCACGCCATCACTGTTTGATTTCTGTATGTGCCCTGACCAAGGGGGATCAAACACAGCATGTCAGAAAGACACTCTAGCCAACTGAGCTACCCAGTCAGGGCCTCTTACGAACATTTTAAAGCATACCCAGAAATAGAAAATGGGAAGGATACGAAATTTTTCACATGTAAACATATACGTACTTCAAACAAAAAACCTGGCTAACAATGAGACCTAACAAATAAAACAATGTAATCTCAATATATAACTTGACAACAGGCCTCCATTTCAATAAGGCTTTTTTTTTTTTTTTTGTATTTTTCCGAAGCTGGAAATGGGGAGACAGTCAGACAGACTCCTGCATGAGCCCGACCAGGATCCACCCGGCACGCCCACCAGGGACTATGCTCTGCCCATCCAGGGCATCGCTCTGTTGTGACCAGAGCCACTCTAGCACCTGACGCAGAGGCCATGGAGCCATCCTCTGTGCCCGGGCCAACTTTGCTCCAATGGAGCCTTGGCTGCGGGAGGGGAAGAAAGAGACAGAGAGGAAGGCGAGGGGGAGGGGTGGAGAAGCAGATGGGCGCTTCTTCTGTGTGCCCTGGCCGAGAATCGAACTGGGACTTCTGTATGCCAGGCCGATGCTCTACCACTGAGCCAACCGGCCAGGGCTCAATAAGGCTTTTAAAGTATTTTACAGTTTCAATGCTTCAGCAAGCTGGTTCAAACAAGATTCTTCTTGTAACATACCAGCATTTCATTTCACAGGAGACACATTCTCAGAATTGTCAGCTTACATTTATGAATAGCTATCTCTGTAGACACTCATAAAAACATTACCATTAGGGAGTATCCACTGTCAGAGCTAGTGTTGATTTTTTTTAATACTTATCTTTTCAGAGAGAAATGTTTCAAAAGATTGTAAGATTTTCCAAAGTATAAAAAGTTAGACTAGCTGGTGTCTGAATATTCATGAATATTCAGTTTCACGAATAATCCTCCAAATGTACTAAATTTTAGTATTTAGCATTCTTAAAGTTAAGGGAAGATCTGTTTTCCTTGTAGATGAATAAAACAACCTAAAAACTCCAAAGGTTAGCTATTACTACTCACATCATCAATGTCTTCATCATCATCTCCAATGTCATCAAACTGAATTTCATCATCATCTCCAGGACCAAATGTATCCGTTTCATTTATTTTAGCTAAAGACATAATAGTAAATATATTCATATATAATCAAGATGTTATGAGACGAATTACTTATTAAAACAATGGGCTTAATACAAAATATTAAACTATAAAAGATTCTTATTGTAAGAGCTGCTCCAATTCAAGTATTTCATTATAAGAAAAATCTTCCTATCATCTAAGAACTCATTATGGAACAAATTCACAATAAAATTCCCAGAAGTTCACTGCTAAGTAATTATAATGAAGAGTATATATTTTAATTTTGTTCAGAAAGGTATTATAAGGCAGGCAAAGTATAATTATGCTCTTACGCTTTCCAAATATACTTCACAAAGACTTTGAAGACATGCTAATAACTTCCTCAGCACATCCAAAGTTTTCCTAAGTTCATCAACTGGTAGGAAGACTTACGAAATCAGACAAAAAGACTTAGTCAAATCATGCTCATCCCTTTAACAAGTGATTTGCAAAATTTTCATCTCATTGCACAAATAAACTAAATATTAAAATTCTGCAGCACACCATAAAATATACTATATTTTTTGCTGATCTGACAAAAAGAAAGTATAATTTTTATTCATTCACACAAGATGGCTACTGACAATCTAAGGAAAAAGAAGTCTGTGCTACTGACTAAATACTCAGTTATGAAATATCTTTAAAAAAATTCTTGTAGCACACTGGCTAAAACCTGCTGTCCTAAGCAATAGAAGTAAAAGAGGAAGTACTGGTCCAATTCCCACATATTTTTTAAATACCTTAATCAAAATTTTCATGCTTACATAAAAATCTTAAAGTTTCATTATAAAATGAAATAAAACAACTATGGTAGCTTCCAAGTAAAAAATGTGAGCTAAAAAATAACTTAAATGTTATAGTGAAGTTATTTTATGTTTTGCAGTATATTTCAGTGAGAATGCAATACTTTAGTCATTAAAAATGGAAAGAAACATCTCTTTAAAAAATTCACTAAAATGAAATACAGTATATTATGCTAAGATAAACTGACCATTCTTTTGTATAAAAATCAACACCAGTATCATAACTGCTGTACTGATATAGATGAAATGGGCAAATCTCTTGAGAATTGTTCAAAACACTAAACAAATGCACTCCCTTGAGATTATATACAAGTGCAGAATTTAAAACCTTTAAACTCTCCACTAGAATAACATTAGAAAATGAATTCTATTACTAAATAAATGATAAAGTATAGATAGGCATACTTGCAACTAGTTTTTGTTGATTACATACATACAAATAGAAAAGACAATTCTATAAAAATTGGTTCATGGAAACTTCAACAAATAATGCCATAAGACAGGAAAAAATAACTTAGATATTACCATGTTCTGGAAGCTCGCCATATGCCTTCAGACTTCTAGCTTCATCTGCATTGTACTTTAAAATTACATCAGCTTTGTTATCCTTAGAGATAAAAAATAACTTTTTAAGTGGCTATGCCAAAATACCAACAATTGTTTCATAAATTACTGATATTTTAAAATTAAACACACTAAGGAAAAGATCACTTAACTATTCTCATACAAACTCTCAACATTCCTAAAATGTCTTAGAATTAAAGGAGTATAAATCATATTGTGTGAATGACTAGTGGTTAATAGCATAAAAAAATTGCTAACATGGAATTCACTTTAATAAATGAAATAGTAAAAAGGAATAGAAAAGAAACAGTAGAAAAAAAATATGGGACCTACCCTTTCAGAACTGTTTTTGGAGTTTTAAAAAAAGAAAATTATGTATGTTGAAGAGGGACAGACCTGTGATGAAGTCCAAAAATCTGTACTTAAAAAGCTTTTTGGTGTTTCTGAAGAAAATTCTCCTGAGAACTGTCCTAAAATGTTCACATTTGGCTGCTTTTTAAAATGAGTCATTTAAAAGACAAAAGAAATATTTGAATAGTTACAATTAACTCCCCAAACAACACCCAAAGAAAGGAAACTAAAATAATCATGGAGGTACAATTACAAAACAATATAAAACAAGAGTTCTCAAACTGTAATGTGCATAAAAAATAAAGAGGAATTTTGGTAAAATTCAGATTCTGGATCAGGATATATACAAAACTGAGCTAACAACTTGCATTTCTAAGTTTCTAACATCTACCAGGTGGTAGTGGTGCTGCTAAAATAATCTTTGGATCATTTTGAGCAACTGTATAAATATTGGATCACTCTTTGGAACTAGGGTATAGAATCTTTGGAGCAAGATTATAAATTATTCCCAAATGATTAAGAATCACTTTAATGTTTGAATATTAATCATTTTTAATTTAGAAAGTTAAATTTAATGGGGTGACATTGATCAATTAGAGTACCTAGGTTTCAGGTAAACATTTCTATAGCATTTGAACTGTTCATTTTGTTGTGAACATCCCCCAAAGTCAAGTTATTTTCTGTCACCATATATTTGTCCATCTTTACTCCCTTTGCCCTCCCATCACCGTTACACCTCAACCTCCCACCCCTCATAATCACTTTACTTTTATCTATGTCCATGAGTCTCAGTTTTTATATCCCACCTATGTGTGAAATCATATAGTTCTTAGCTTTTCCTGATTCACTTATTTCACTCAGTATAATGTTCTGAAGGTCAACCCATGTTGTCAAAAATGGCAATGTCATCATCTCTTATGGCTGAGTAGTATTCCACTGTATATATGTACCACATCTTCTTTATCCAGTCATCTATCGAGGGACACTTTGGTTGTTTCTGTGTCTTGGCCACTGTGAATAATGCTGCAATGAACATGGGGGTGCATGTTTCTTTAAATAACATTTTTAAGTTTTGGGGGTAGTTACCTAGAAGAGGGATTGCTGGGTCACAGTAATTCTATTCTTAGTTTTCTGAGGAACCACCATACTTTCTTCTGTAAAGGTTGTATTAATTTGCATTCCCACCAGCAGTGAACGAGGATTCCTTTTTCTCTACAGCCTATTCAACACTTATTACCTGTTTTGTGATAATAGCCAATCTAACAGGCATGAGGTGGTAACTTATTATAGTTTAGATTTGCATTTTTCGAAAAGCTAGCAAAGATGAGCATCTTTTTATATATCTGATTGCCATATATATGTCTTAAGATTTGTGATTTCATTACCCCCCAAAACAAGACTTACTTACTAATCTCAACTTTTGGGGTTTATGTGAAGTTAGAACCAGATTATGGACACAGAAATGACACATATTTTAAGACAGACCACAGGTCTTCTTGCAGAATTTTAAAAAAACATATAGGAAAAATCTATAGATACAAAGAAATGAATTCAGGAAAGTTTCAAAACAGAAAACCAACAAAAACTATGTCAAGTAGAGAAAAACAAATATCATATGATCTTAATTATTTGTTTATCTAAAGAACAAAATAGTCAGGGGGGAAAGGGTTTGACAGTAGGTGGAGGTAGGCAAAATGGAAGTAAAATAGGGATGGAAAGAGATTTTACTTAGAGCAGTAAGTACAAGATGCAGTGTGCAGATGCACACTTGACACATGTATCCCAATAAGTTCAACATAAAAAATAAAAATAAAGAACGAAATAAACAAAATTGAAAAAGACTCATAGATACAGAACAAATGGTGGTTGCTGAATGGGTTTAGGGATGGGGTGAAGGGATTAGGGCTGTGATGGCAAACCTTTTTATAAAAACTGCCCACTTTTGCAGTGCTGGTCAACCTGGTCCCTCCCGCCCACTAGTGGGCATCCATCCCAGCTTTCATGGTGGGCCAATTGCGGTGCTGCCCACTAGTGGGTGGGAGGGACCAGGTTGACCGGCACTGCAAAAGTGGGTGGTTTTTATAAAAGGATTCGCCATCATGGGATTAGGAAGTACTAACTGGAGACTCAAAACCAGAAATTCATAGAATATAGGCAGTAAAATCTCAGGCATCTCTGATAGCAATATTTTTTTTTATATACCTCCTCAGGCAAGGGAAACGAGAAAAAAATGAACAAACAAGACTACATCAAACTGAAAAAGTTTTGTGCAGCAAAGGAAGCCATCAACAAGGTAAAAAGAAAACAAATTTGGCAAGACACCTGAAAAAAGCTTAATACCCATAACTTATAAAGAACTTCTAAAACTCAACACCAAAAAAACCAATCCAATTAAAAATGGAGCAAAGGACATGAATAGAGACTTCTCCAAAGGCGATATAGTGATGGCCTACAAATACGTGAAAAGATGTTCAATGTCACTAATCATCAGAAAAATGCTAATTAAATCCACAAGGAGATATCACTTCATACCTATCACAATGGCTATCACCAATAAACCAATCAAGAAGTGTAAAGAGAAAGGGAACCCTGATGCCCTTTTGGTAGGATATCAGATTGGTGCAGCCACTGAGGAAACAGTAAGAAATTACCACAAGCCTGACCAGGCGGTGGCGCAGGGATAGAGTGTCCGACAGGGATGCAGAGGACCCAGGTTTGAGACCCCGAGGTCACCAGCTTGAGCGCTGGCTCATCTGGTTTGAGCAAAAGCTCACCAGCTTGGACTCAAGTTCGCTGGCTCAAGCAAGGGGTTACTAGGTCTGCTGAAGGCCTGTCTGTGGTCAAGGTACATATGAGAAAGCAATCAATGAACAACTAAGGTGTCACAACAAAAAACTGATGATTGATGCTTCTCATCTCTCTCTGTTCCTGTCTGTCCCTATCTATCTCTCTCTGTTCCTGTCTGTCCCTATCTATCCCTCTCTCTGACTCTCTCTCCCTGTCCCTGTAAAAAAAAAAAAAAAAAAAAAAAAAAGAAGAAATTACCTCAAAAATGGAAATGTGCCTTATAACCTAGTGTTCCACTTGTGGTAATTTATTTGAAAAAAACCAAATAATAGTTACAAAGATTATATGCATTCCTATGTTCATTGCAATGTTATTTATAATAGCCAAGATTAGGAAACAGCCCCTGTATGGCTTGCTATGGCCTGACCTGCAGTGGGACAGTTGATAAAGTGTCAACCTGGAATGCTGAGGTTTCTGGTTGAAGACCGTTGGCTTCCCTGAGAAAGACACATATGAGGAGCAAGTTGATGCTTCTCAATCCTCCCTCTCATCCTTTCCCTCTCTCACCTCTCTCTAAAATCTATAAAATTCTTTAATAAAAGATTTTCATAATATAATACTACTTGGTCATAAAAAATATTAAATAAAAGGAAGTCTTACCTTTTGTGACAGTATGGATACACCTGGAGAGCATCATGCTGAGTGATATAAGCCAGCCAGAGAAAGACAAGTACCATATAATTTGACTTATATGTGGAATCTAATGAACAAAATGAACTAACCAGCAAAACAGAGACAAAATCATAGAGAGCAGGCTAACAGGTGGGGAGAAGGGGGAGGCAGGGGCTGGGTGAGGGAGATAGTGGAATTGAAAAAAAAGGACAAAACAAAGAAAAAAATTCATGAACACCATCAGAGGTAGATTTAATGGTGGGTGCACCTGGGCCCTAACTTCTGAAGGACCCTGGAAAACCCCAACTTTATACTTTTTTCTAATGATACCAAGTTTGGTTTCAAACGTGCAATTTTAACATTAACAGTACATAATATTTTTTATTTGTTTGAAAATATGATTTACATGTATTTTCATTTCCCCTGTCTCTCTCTTTTTAAAGGGTCCAATGTTTTCTTCTGTGTCCAGGGCCTCAACTGACCTTAATCCACCTCTGGAAACCACACTTGTGATGACTGGTAGGAATATGAGGTTGAGGAAGTACATGATTGTCTAACCACTATGTTGTATTCCTGAAACTAATATATAATAAAATTGAAAGAAAAGGAACCAAAAAAAAAAAAAAAAAAAAAAGGAAACCAGTTGTGTCTCTATACACTAGCAATGAAGTAACTGAAAAAGAAATCAAGGATACAAGAGCATATATAATAGCATTGAAACAAAATTCTCAGGAAAAAATTTAACCAAGAAGGTAGAAGATCTGCACACTGTTAACTGTAATGTACTGATAAA
Source organism: Saccopteryx leptura (assembly GCF_036850995.1). Taxonomy (NCBI): domain Eukaryota; kingdom Metazoa; phylum Chordata; class Mammalia; order Chiroptera; family Emballonuridae; genus Saccopteryx; species Saccopteryx leptura. Next base: position 2,235,031 of record NW_027095700.1, read on the forward strand.
TAAAACTGAAGACATATGGAAAATACCCAGTGTTCTTGACCTGGAATTAAGACTGTTTTCACCCTGGCTTGTTGGCTTAGTGGTAGAGTGCTAACCTGGTATACAGATAGATGTCCTGGGTTCGATTTACTGGTCACACAGGAGAAGCAACCATCTGCTTCTCCTCCCCCCATTCTTCTCTTTTTTTTCTCTCTCTTTCTTCCCCTCCAGCAGCCATGGCTTGACTGACTCAAGCACGTAGGCCCCAGGAGCTGAGAATGGCTCCCTCCAGCCTCTGCACCAGGCAGCAAAAATAGGTTGCAAGAGGTACCAAATGGGCAAAGAATCAGTCAGATGGATATTGGTGGGGTCACATGTGGAATCTCTATATCTTCCCTACTCTCACTAAAAAACATTAAAAGACTGTAAGTTTTCAAAGCAAACTACAGTGACTTTTTCATCACAACAGAAAACGCTAACATTCATACAGAATCAGAGACTCCATATAGCCAAAGCAATCTTGAAAAAGAAGAAAGCTGCAAGTATCCCATTTACCTATGTCAAACTACACTACAAAACTATAGTAATAAACACAGTATAATACTGATATTAAGAGACACATAGACTTATGAAACAAAATCAAGAGCCCACAAATTTTTACATATATGGTCAATTAATAATTGACAAGGTAACCAAGAATAATCAATTAGAAAAGAACTGTCTCTTCACAAATGGTGCTGAGGAAACTGGATAAACAAAGGCAGAAAAGTGAAACTGAACCCATATTTTATACTACTCACAAAAATTACCTTGAATAGACGAAAGACTTAAACACAAGAACTGAAACCATAAAACTACTAGAAGAAAACACAGGGAAAAAACTCCTTGAGACTGGGTTTGTTCATTGGGATCATGAACAGCATAAGCAACAATCACATGTAACATCAAACTAAAAAAATTCTAGTGCCCTGGCAGGTTAGCTCAGTTGGCTGAGTGTTGTCCCAAAACAACAGACTAAGGGTTTGATCCCTGGTCAGAGCACACCTAGGAAGCAGCCAATGAATGCACAACTCAGTGGAACAACATATGAATTCTTCTGTTCCCCCTTCCCTCTCTCTGTCTCTCTGAAAATAAAAAAGAAATTAAGCCCTGGCTGGATAGCTCAGTTGGTTGGGGTATCATCCTGGAGCACAGAGTTGCCAGTTCGATCTCCTGATCAGGGTACATACTGGAGTAGCTCAATGTTCCTGCCTCTCTCTCAAAAATTATAATAAAATAATAAAAATAAAATAAAATATTACAAAATAAAAAGTTCCTATATAGTGAAATAAACAACAAATTAAAAGGGAATCTACAAAATGAAAAATACTTGCCAATCATGTATTTGACACTGAGTTAAAATCCAAAATACATAAGAAACTCACACAATAATAGCAAATATTCAGATAATTCAATTAAAAAGTGAGCAAAAGAGCTAACACATATTTTATTCCAAAAACATCCAGAGGCCAACAATTACATGAAAACATGTTCAACTTCATTAATCAGTAGGGAAGTGCAAATGCAACCATAAGGAGATACTACCTCACACACTTTCAGGATAACTATTATAAAAAAAGACAAGAGAGAATAAGTTCTGGCCAAAATGTGGTGGGATGTAATCTAGCAAACCTAGCATCAAAAACAGCAGAAAAGTTCCTCAAAAGGTTAAAAATAGAACTATCATATGATCCAGCAATAACCTAAAGGGAATAAAAAACAGTATGAAAAAGATACCTGCACCTCATGTTCACCATAGCCACAACATGGAAATAACCTAACTGTCCATCAATAAATGAATAGATATAGATGTCTCTTGTACAAGCACACACAAACTCCCACATATATTATTAACCATGAGAAAGAAATCCTAACGTTTGTGACAATATCAATAAACCTGAAGGGCATCATGCCAAGTTAAATAAGAAAGAAAATAAAAATACTATATGATCTCACATATGTAAAATCTAAAAAAGTCAAACCCATAGAAACAGACAGTGGAGAGATGACTGCCAAGGGTTGGGTGAAGGGGGAAAGAAGATGTTGGTTAGAGAGTACAAACTTAGTTATAAAATATAAGTAAGTTCTGGAAATTTAATGTAGAGTATGTTAATTCTAGTTACTGCACAAGCAAAAATTTCTTAAATGTTCTCTGCACACATAGAGACACACACAAGTAATTATATGAAAGAACAGAGGTATTAACTAATGCTAGGGTGAGAATATTTTGCAATATAGAGGTGTATCAAATTATCACACTGTACCACCTTAAATACTACTATGCCAATTATATCTCAATAAAGGTAGAAAAACCCCCAGATACAAACAGAAGTAATAGTGGCTGAAATGGTAGATTAAGGATATTTTTAAATCCACTCCTTTTCAGAAAAACAAGAGACTCTGCAAAATATAAAATCAATTTTATCAGAACTCTAGAAATTAGTCAAATGCCTGCAATACTCCAAGAGTTTATTCCAAAAGTGGTGAAATATCAGTGATACTAAGTTTTTCTGTGTCTTACCTTGCTTGAACCCCACACCTTCAGCCTAATTCCAGGTAGCCAATAACACCAGCATCCTAGTAGTCACTAGATGAGCAAACTGTTTGGAATCCTTCAAAAACACAAGTTCTAGAGAACTGTGTTGCACTTCCTAAAAATTCCCACTTATAGAACTTCTTGTTTCCTTTTTTTTGTGTATTTTTCTGAAGCTGGAAATGGTGAGGCAGTCAGACTCCCGCATGCGCCCGACCGGGATCCACCCGGCATGTCCACCAGGGGGCGATACTCTGCCCATCCGGGGCATCGCTCTGTTGTGACCAGAGCCATTCTAGCACCTGAGGCAGAGGCCATGGAGCCATCCTCTGTGCCCGGGCCAACTTAGCTCCAATGGAGCCTTGGCTGAGGGAGGGGAAGAGAGAGAGACAGAGAGGAAGGAGAGGGGGAGGGGTGGAGAAGCAGATGGGCACTTCTCCTGTGTGCCCTGGCCAGGAATCGAACCCGGGGCTCCTGCACGCCAGGCCGACGCTCTACCACTGAGCCAACCGGCCAGGGCCAGAACTTTTTTTTACCTTATAAATAGCTTATTCTTTTCCCCCAAGGCTTTTATTAAAGAATAATTAAGACAATTTTTTTAACACTGCAATGGCTTTACATTACAGCTGATGCAAACAAGTACCTGATTTAAAAACTTTTAAGGAAAACCTCTGTAATGAGATGTCTACAGATTTTAAAAGTCCAGCATACTCATGTCATAGTCTTCTATTTATTTTTCTCCATTTTCCAACTGAAAGGAGGAGAGATAGAGAGATTCCCACATGTGCATCAACTGGGATCCACCCAGCTCACAACTGAGCTATTTTTAGTGCCTGAGACAGAGGCTTTACAGAGTCATCCTCAGCACCTGCACTCTAACTAATCAAGCCATAACTATGGGAAGGGAAGAAAAAGGAACAGAGAAAAGGGGAGAGGGAAGAAGTAGTAGAAGGCGTGGAAAAGCAGATGGTCATTTCTCCTATGTGCCCTGGTATCAATCTTGGGACATCCACATAATGGGGATACGCTCTACCACTGAGCCAATCAGCCAGGGCCTCTTGTCATATTCTTGACAAGTGTATTGTGGTCCTGGCCATGTGTCTCAGTGGATAGAGCATCCAACTGACATATGAACATCCCAGGTTCTATTCCCAGTCAGGGCAATTAACAGAAGCAATCACCTGTTTCTCTCCCCCTCCCTCTTCCCTTTTATTAAAACATAATTGAGGCGGGGAGAGAGAAGATGGCAATAGAGTAGGCAGACATTCCAACTCCCACCTCCCAGAACCAAACTGGAATACAACTTAAGAACAATCACCTTGAAAAACCAACTTTGGACTAAACTAAGACGAATCTATAACCAAGGACCCCCGAAAAAGCCACACTGAGACTGGTAGGAAGGGCAGAGACATAGAAAGGGCTGCCTCGCTCCCAGGAGCAAGCGGTGGCCCGGAGAGACTCTCACGGTGCGGTGGGTTGCACTGAGAGTTGGGGGTCCTCATCCCCAGGACTGGAGCCCCAGCCTAGAGCCCCAGAGACTAGAAGAATCGCAGGGTCAGTATTTAGCTGAGAAAAGAGCCAGGTTACTGTTTGCGAGAAAGAGACAGAACCCTCAGACCAGGCTCCATCTTAAAAGGACTGAGCAGAAAACCTTGTTCACAGTCACTTACCCGGGGCTCTGCTGGTGGGGAGAGCTAGAGGACTGAAGTTGTGAGAGGAAAGTGTAAACCAGGGAGAGACACAGTAAGGGAAGGCCACCGGGTGCTGAGTCATTCCCCAACACTAAAGCGGCCATTTTTCCTGGGAGAAGTAACACCAGCAAAGGGAAGCAATTGCCCCACCCACCGGAGAATCTCCCACTCCAGTCAGACCAAAGAGTCACTCAGAAGCAGGGCGTGCGTCAGTGACACAGGTTTTGAGTGCTGAGGTCTGAACTACACTGCACCCCCATACTGCCGAGTACTCACCAGAGGACTGGCCTGGCAGGGGCTACCCGGCAGGCAGACCACACCTCTGGGTCTCAGAGGCCACACCCTTCTGAATGCTGGGGGTGGAATCTGGATACAATGACATCTGATGCTAAGGGGCAAGCCACACCCACTACCCTTCCTAACCTTTGAATTACCATGCTGAGCTCAACAAGCAGCCAGCACTAAGAGGTGGCAGAAAGCAAGACTCAGGGGAATTTGAATTTATAAGCTGACTTTCTCTAGTCAAGAGTAGATAAAAGCCAGCCTAGAAGTCCAGCTGATATTTACAATGGCACCGGGGCCCAGCAGAAAAAGCTACAAATTCTGGATTACTTGCTTGTAGCTTCAAGAAGGTTGCTAAGGACCAGTCATATGCAGTGACCCCAACTGGTCTGTGCCAGGTTCCTGACAGAGAGGTCCAGGGCTGGCAAATCCAGTGGCCAGATGTGGACAGCATCAGTTCACAGGACCTAACAACCCTTGTTAGAGTGGTATCTTAAGGAAGGGCTTCTCACATCTGACCCAGCTAAGGCAAAAAAAACGCTGACACAAACAGCAAAAAGAACAGTAGCGGCAGACAAATAGCCCACAGTGGATTACAAACGACAGCTGATGCCAACCCAAGAAGATCTAGAAACAACAAAACTAGAAGCTGGAGGCAGACAATACCAACTCTAGACTCAGCTAGCTACACAAACAGTGCACCCAAAAAATAAATCTATACAGAGACAAAATGGAAAGACAGAGAAATATAATCCAAAAAATCAACAAGTGAAATCCCCAGAAAAAGAGCTAAACGAGATGGAAGAAATCAAATTACCAGATGAATAGTTTAAAATGATGATTTTCAGGATGCTCAAGGATCTTAGAACAATGGATGGACATACGGAGCACCTAAATAAATAGATAGCAAGCAAAAAAAACAACAACAAACATTAAGTCTCCTGAGGTGTGACAACAAGAGAGGGAAAGAGAGAGAGGAGAGATTGATTTAAGGAGCTGGTTCACACAATTGTGAGGGCTAGCAAATTCAAAATCTGTAGTACAGGCCAGCCAGCTAGAAATTAAGGGAAGACGTAATGTTGCAGTCTTGAGTCTGAACTCTGCAGAGCAAACCAGCAGGCTGAAAACTCAGAAAGGTTTCTTGCTCCATTCTTGAGGCAGAATTGATCCTTCTTAGGGCAACAGTATTACCCTTCTTGCCAAACTATATTACCCTTCTTGCCCAGGGCCCATACCCTCAATTTTTGTTTGAAGGCCTTCAACTGATTGGTTGAGGTCCATCCAATAAACAGGATATTTTGTTAAAAAGAAAAAAAGGACAGAGATTATAAAAAAATCATTCAAAAACAACAAAAACAGTATCAGAAATGAAGACTGCACTACAAGGCATTAACGGCAGGCTGGATAAAGCAGAGGATCAAATCAGTGATTTAGAGGACAAGATAAAAGAAGGCATGGAAGCAGAGCAGCAAAAGAAAGGAGGCTCAAAAAGTCTGAGGAAACTCTAAGAGAGCTTTGTGACAACCTGAAGAGAAACAACATCTGCATCATAGGGCTTCCTGAAGAAGAAGAGAACGAACAAGGGACAGAGAACATGTTTATAGAAATCATAGCTGAAAATTTCCTAACCTGATGAAGGAAAAAGTCACACAAGTTCAAGAAGCAGAGTCCCATTAAAAAAGAACCAGAAAAAAAAAAAGAACCAAAGGAGGCCTACACCAAGACACATCATAAATAAAATACCAAAGTTAAGAGACAAAGAAAGAATACTAAAAGCTACAAGAGAAAAGCAATTAATTACATACAAAAGAGCCCCCATAAGAATGACATCCGACTTCTCAATAGAAACATATGATGCCAGAAGGAACCGGCAGGAAATATTCAGAGAGATGCAAAACAAGAGCCTACAACCAAGACTTCTTTATCCAGCAAGGATATTGTTTATAATTGAAGAAAAAATAAAAAGCTTCCCAGACAAAAAAAAAATTCAAGGAATTCATTACAACCAAACCAGTACTACAAGAAATGATGACAGGCCTGTTGTAAACGGAACAAAGGGGGAAAAAAAATCTAGAAGAAAAATGTATATTTAAAGAATAAAATGATAATAAACAGCTACATATCAATAATAATCTTAAATGTAAATGGATTAAATGCTCCAATCAAAAGACACAGGGTAGCTGTGTGGATAAGAAAACAGGACCTGTACATATGCTGTCAACAAGAGACCCACCTCAACAAAAGATACACACAGACTAAAAAAAAAAAAAAAAAAAGATACACATAGACTGAAGGTAAAAGGGTGGAAAATAATGTTTCATGCAAATAAAAATGAAAAAAAAAAAGCTGGAGTAGCAATACTTGTATCTGACAAAATAGACTTTAAAACAAAGGCTATAGTAAGGGATAAAGAAAGTCACTACATAATGATAAAGGGAGCAATCCAAAGAAGAATATAACCATTGTAAATACCTATGCACCTAATATTGAAGCACCTAAATATATAAAGCAGATTTTGATGAACATAAAGGGCGAGATCAACAGCAATACTATAATAGTAGGGGACTTTAATACTCCACTAACATCAAGGGATAGATCCTTCAGACAGGAAATTAACAAAGAAACAGTGGCCTTAAAAGACATACCAACTGGATTTAATAGATATCTTCAGAACCTCTCACCCCAAAGCAGCAGAATATATATTCTTTTAAAGTACTCATGGTACATTCTCTAGGACAGACCACATGTTAGGACACAAGATGAGTCTCAATAAATTTAAGAAGATTGAAATAATATTAAGCATCCTCTCTGATCGCATGGCATGAAACTAGAAATCAACTACAATAGAAAAACTGAGAAACATTGAAACACTTGGAGGCTAAATAGCATGTTATTAAATAATGAATGAGTTAACAATGAGACTAAGAAAGAAATAAAAAATTTTCTTAAAATAAATGAAAATAAACATACAACAACTCAAAATTTATGGGACACAGCAAAAGCAGTTTTGAGAGGGAAGTTCACAGCACTATAGGCATGCCTAAAGAGGCTAGAAAAAGCTCAAATAAACAACTGAATCCTGCATCTAAAAGAACTAGAAAAATAACAACAAATAAAACCCAGAGGAGCATGACCAGGCAGTGGCACAGTAGATAGAGCGTCAGATTGGGATGCGGAGGCCCCAGGTTCGAGACCCCAAGGTCGCCCGCTTGAGTGCGGGCTCATCTGGTTTGAGCAAAGCTCACCAGCTTGGGCCCAAGGTTGCTGGCTTAAGCAAGGGGTCACTCGCTCTGTTGTAGCCCTCAGTCAAGGCACATATGAGAAAGCAATCAATGAACAACTAAGGTGTCACAACCAAAAACTGATGATTGATGCTTCTCATCTCTCTCCATTCCTGTCTGTCTGTCCCTATCTATTGCTCTCTCTGTCCCTGTAAAAAAAAAAAATGATCCTTAAAAAAAAAAAACCCAGAGGAAGTAGAAGGAAGGAAATAATAAAGATCAGAGTGGAAATAAATGACATAGAAGCTAAAAAAACAATACAGAAGATCAAAGAAACCAAGAGCTGGTTCTTTGAAAAGGTAAATAAGATTGATGAACCTTTAACCAGACCCACCAAAAAAACCAGAGATGACTCAAATAAATAAAATTAAAAATGAAAGTAGAGAAGTAACAACTGACACTGCAGAAGATTGTTAAGAAAATACTATGAAGATCTGTATGCCAAAAAACTGGACAACCTAGGTGAAATAGATAAATTGCTTGAAACACATAACTTTCAAAATCTGGCCTGACTGGGCGGTGGCACAGTGGATAGAGCATCAGACTAGGATTGCGAAGACCCAGGTTCGAGACCCTGAGGTCACCAGCTTGAGCATGGGCTCATCTGGTTTGAGCAAAAGCTCACAAGCTTGAGCCCAAGGTCGCTGTCTCCAGCAAGGGGTTATTCGGTCTGCTGAAGGCCCCCAGTCAAAGCACATATGAGAAAGTAATCAATGAACAATTAAGGTGTTGCTATGTGCAACGAAAAACTAATGATTGATGCTTCTCATCTCTCTGTTCCTGTCTGTCTGTCCCTGTCTATCCCTCTCTTTGATTCTCTCTCTGTAAAACAAACAAACAAAAAAATCAATCTGGAAGAATCAGAAAACCTAAACAGGCTGATAACAACAAATGAAATTGAAAGTTATCAAAAATCTCCCAGCAAACAAAAGTCCTGGATCAGATGGCTTCACAGGCAAATTTTACCACATATTCAAAGAAGAACTAACATCTATCCTTTTCCAGCTATTTCAAAAAATTCAAGAGGAAGGAAGACTTCCAAGCTCCCTTCATGAGGCGTGCATAATACTCATTCCAAAACCAGGTAGGGACACTACAAGAAAAGAAAACTAGAGGCCAATATCCCTCATAAACCTAGATGCTAAAATTCTCAAAAAATCACAGCAAACCGAATCTAGCAATACATAAAAAAAAAAATCATACATCATGATCAAGTGGGCTTTATTTTAGTCTGGGGAAGCAAGACTGGTACAATATTCATATATCAATCAATGTGATTCATCACATAAACAAAAGAAAGGATAAAAATCCCATGATATCAATAGATGCAGAAAAAGCATTTGATAAAATCCAGCACCGATTTATGACCAAAACTCTCAGCAAAGTGGGAATACAGGGAACATACCTCAACACGATAAAGGCCATCTTTGACAAACCCACAGCCACCACCATACCCAATGGGCAAGAATTAAAAGCAATCCCCTTAAGAAAAGGAACAAGGCAGAGGTGCCCCTTTTCACCACTGTTTTCAACATAGTTCTGCAAGTCCTAGCCTCAGCAATCAAGGAAGAAGAAGAAATAAAAGGCATCCAAATTGGAAAAGAAGTAAAACTATCATTTGCTGAAGACATGATACTGTACAGAGAAAACCCTAAAGTCTCAGTCAAAAAACTACGAGACCTAATAAACAAATTCAGCAAGGTGGCAGGATATAAAATTAATATTCAGAAATCAGTGGCATTTTTATATACCAACAATAATCTGTGAAAAAGAACTTAAAGAAACAATCCCCTTCACTATTGCAACAAAAAAATGAAGTATCTAGGAATAAATTTAACCAAGGAGGTAAAAGACTTGTATTCAGAGAATTATAAAACAATAATAAAAGAAATCAAGGATACAAACAAGTGGAAGCATATGTCATGTTCATGGATAGGAAGGATAAACATTATTAAAATGTCTATTATTTCCCCAAACAATCTACAATATCAATGCAATGACTATTCAAATCCCAACAGCATACTTCAAAGATATACAACAAATATTCCAAAAATTAGTATGGAACCAAAAAAGAACACAAAGAACCTCAGCAATCTTGAAAAGGAAGAATAAAGTGGGAGGTATCACACTTCCGGATATCAAGTTATACTACAAAGCTACTGTACTCAAAACAGCCTGGTACTGGCATAAGAATAGGCATAATGGAACAAAACAGAAACTCAGAAATAAACCCACATCATTCTGGCCAATTGATATTTGACAAAGGAAGTAAGATCATACAATGGAATAAAGACAGTCTCTTTAACAAATGATGTTGAGAAAACTGGTCAGGTACATGCAAAAGAAAAAAAAATGAACTAGACCACCAACTTACAACATACACAAAAATAAACTCAAAATGGATAAAAGACTTATACGTAAGTCATGAAACCATAAACATCTTGGAAGAAAACATAGAAAGTAAACTCTCCGACATCTCTCGTAGCAACATCTTTGCTGATTTATCTCCACGAGCAAGTGAAATAAAGGGACTATATCAAGGTAAAAAGCTTCTGCACAGCAAAAGACAATATGAACAAAATAAAAAGACAACCTACACAATGGGATAACATATTCACCAATACGTCTGATAAAGGGTTAATGACCAAAATTTGTAAAGAACTTCTAAAACTCAACACCAGGAAGGTAAACAATCAAATTAAAAAATGGGAAAAAGAACTGAAGACACTTCTCCAAAGAGGACATACAGATGGCCAATAAGCATATAAAAAATTGTTCAACATCACTAATCATGAGAGAAATGCAAATTAAAACCACAATTTACATGAGATACCACCTCACACCTGTCAGAATGGCGCTCATTAACAAAACAACACAGAATAAGTGCTAGTAAGGGTGTGGAGAAAAGGGAACCCTCCTGCATTGCTGGTGGGAATACAGACTGATGCAGCCACTGTAGAGCAGTGTATGGGGTTTCCTCAAAAAATTAAAAATGGACCTATCTTTTGACCCAGCTATGCCACGTTTAAGAATATATCATAAGAGCACCAAATCACTGATTCAAAAGAAGAAATGCACCCCCATGTCTATTGCAACATTGTTTACAATAACCAAGATCTGGAAACAGCCCAGTGTCCTGTCAGTGGATAAGTGGATTGTAAGGTTGTGGTACATATACACAATGGAATACTATGGGGCTGTTAAGAATAAGGAAATCTTACCTTCTGCGACAGTGTGGATGGGCCTGGAGACTATTATACTAAGTGAAATAAGCCAGGCAGAGAAAGGAAAATATCATATGACCTCACTTATATGTGGAATCTAATTTTACAAAGTGAACTAAGGAACGAAATAGAGGCAGAGGAGGGATCACAGGGACCAGAGGGACAGCGTCCAGTGGGAAGGGGGATGAGGGGAGGGGATCAGAGAAGGTAAAGGGATTTGAGAAATTATATATATATATATATACACATAACACAGAGATACAGATAGCAGGACAGTAAAGCCTAGAAGGAAGGGGGTAGGATGTTTAGGGGAGGGGGGTAAGGGCAGTATAAGGGGAAACACAGGGGTGGGGGTGAGGGAGTTATATTCAGTGGGACACTTGAATCCATGTAAACACAATAAATTAAAATTAACAATAAAAAAACCAATTGAGGCATTTTTTTTTTTTTTTTTACAGAGACAGAAGAGAGTCAGATAGAGGGATAGATAGGGACAGACAGGAATGGAAAGAGATGAGAAGCATCAATTATTAGTTTTTCATTGCGACACCTTAGTTGTTCATTGATTGCTTGACCGTGGGGCTGCAGCAGACCGAATAACCCCTTGCTCGAGCCAGCGACCTTGAGTCCAAGCTGGTGAGCTTTGCTCAAACCAGATGAGCCCGCGCTCAAGCTGGCGACCTCCGGGTCTCAAACCTGGGCCCTCAGCATCCCAGTCTGACGCTCTATCCACTGTGCCGCCTGGTCAGGCGAGGCAATTTTTAAACACTGCAATGGCTTTACATAGTAACAGCTGATATAAACAAGTATTTGACTAGAAAACTTTTAAGGAAAATATCTGAAAAGAGATGTCTACAGATTTTAAAAGTCCAACATATTATTGTCATATTCTTGACAAGAATTATATTGTGGCCCTGGCTTCACTACTCAGTGAATACAGCATCCCCCCCAATCCCTGCATATGGCCATCCAGGTTCAACTCCCAGTAAGAGCACACAAGAGAAGAGACCATCTACTTCTCTCCCTGCTTCTTTTCCCCATTCTCTCCCTCTTCCACTCCCACAGCCAGTGGCTCAACTGGTTCACACATCAGCTCCAGGCACTGAGGATAGCTCAGTTGGTCAGCGCAGTTAGCCTCAGGCATTAAAAATAGCTTGGCTGATTCCCAAGACTGAGGTTCCTGGGCAGATCCTAGTCAGTCACATGCAGGAGTCTGTCTTACATCTTCCCTCTCCTCACTTAAAAATCAAAACAAAACAAAATACAAGACAAAGTATATTGTATCAGATGCCTTGTCCATGACAAGCTCTCTAGAATTAGGAATATTTTAATTATCTATTAATTATAAATAAGTTCACTCTTATCTTCATGATTGTACGCTTTAGAAGAATCTAAGTCAAGAATAGAATATGCAGTGTTGAGTACATGCTCAAGAAAGACGTAAGAAAGTCCTAATCTCTCAACCCTCATTGACCTTGAGAACCTGCATATCATACAATGTAGACTAAAGCAGTTGTCACCCACTGGTTTGAGTGTTGAAAATACACCAACATTCACACAGTCTACATGCAAAGGTTGGGAGGATTACTGGTTTTAAAATCTCAGTCCAAACATCCAGTGGACCACATTGAAGAAGAAAATACAGATCATACAAAATTAGTTCAAGAAAGTCACTAAACAAACAAATAATAGATAGCAAGAACAAATCCTGAAAGTTAAAATCTGATTTCCAGTCTTGCCACATATTAGAAATTTCTAATTAAAAAAAGATTGATACTCAAAAAGTAACAGAAAAGTGTGGCTCACAGATTTTTTTAAAACGTTAAAAGAAACTGTTCCTGAAAAAACCCAGATATTATACTTAACAATGGCTGTATATTACATCTTATAAATGTTTAAAGAATTGAAAAAAATATATAGAAATAATGTTTCACTAAATAGAGCAAGACAAGATACAGATTCTTAAAATAGGAAAGTCTGAACTTGATGGTAGAATAACTAACTTCCATATGCCTCTTTCAATGATGTACAGAATACTTATCACAGTACAAAAGATCAATAAGAAACCAGAAGAGACTGCTCCACCCAAGAAAGATAGCAACTGCAATATTGGAGAATGACTCATCACAGGGATTCCAGAGGCCACCCCCACAGGGTCTCTCCCTGGGCCTCCAACTTTACACTCTTCTTACACAACTCCAGTCCTCTGTCTTCACTCCGCTGGAGCACCAGGTAAGTGGCTATGAATGAGATTTTCTGCACTGACCCTTTAAAACAGAGCCTACTTCTCCAAGAGCTCTGTCTCTTTCTTGCAGAAAGAAACATCAGCTCTTTTCACTGCCAAATGCTATGTGGGTGCCTGTTCTAGGTTCTGGGGCTGTCGGCTGGGGCACCAGCCTGGGTTTAAGGTCCTCCCCTCTCAAGGTGAACCTCTGTGCACGGAGAGTCCCATTAGGCCCTCCATTGCTGTTTGCTTCTGGGAGCGGGCAGCCCTTTCCGTGTCTCTGCCCTTCCTACCAGTCTTGGTGTGGCTTCTGTGATCCTTGGTTATAGACTCTTCATTAATCCAAAGTTGGTTTTTCAAGATGATTGTTCTTAAATTTAGTTGTAATCCAATTTGGTCCTGGGAGGTGGCATTTGGAATGTCCTACTCCACTGTCATCTTGGAATCCTCATAAATGCTCAATAATTTAAATGAAGACATCTATATAAATATTCCTGGCCTGGCCAATTCAGCTTGGCTTGCGGAAGTCCCAGGTTTGATTCATGGTCAGGGCACACAGAATAAGTGACCATTCGCTTCCCCACCTCTCCCTTCTTTCCTTCTCTCTCTCTCTCTCTCTCTCTTGCCCCCATAGCCATGGCTCAATTGATTTGAGTGAGATGATCTGTGGCACTTTAGATGAATCTGTGGTCTTTGCTTCAGGAACCAAAAATAGCTCGGTTGCAGAGCAATGGAGCAACATCGAAGATGGGCAGAGCTTTGCCCCATGGAGGGCTTGCCAGGTGGATCCAAGTCGGGGTGTATGCAGAAGTCTTTCTCTCTGCCTCCCCTGCTTTCACTTAATAAAAAAAAAAGATTCCATATGAAGAGTTTTAAAGACATCTATATAAATATAAGCTGTTTAACTCTAAGTATTTTGTTTAACTTTAAATGTAGGTTGGGCCTGACCAGGCAGTGGCACAGTGGATAGAGCATTGGACTGGGATGTAGAGGACCGAGGTTCAAGACCCCGAGGTCGCCAGCTTGAGCTCAGGCTCATCTGGTTTGAGCAAAGCTCACCAACTCAGACCCAAGGTTGCTGGCTTGAGCAAGAGGTCACTCAGTCTGCTGTAGTCCCCCCTCCCCCATCAAGGCACATATGAGAAAGCAATCAATGAAAAACTAAGGTGTCACAATGTGCAACAAAAAATTAATGACTGATGCTTCTCATCTCTCCATTCCTGTCTGTCTGTCTCTGTCTATCCCTCTCTCTGACTCTCTTTGTCTCTGTAAAAAAAAACAAAACGTAGGTTGGGTTTGGTTTCTAATTGAGCGAAAGGTGAAAGACACTTCAGGGTGAACAGGCAGCCCAGTTAAAAAAGAAGTCAAGACCAGAAAAGATGGAAGTGTAGGGAGCTAGCCATGATCTTGAAGCAGAATAAAAGCAAACATGAACGGCACAGAGATTTAGAGCCAGAGAGTTTAAAAGATTTTATAGGCTGGGGTTACTTCATTCCTGCAAGAGCTTAGACATGCTTTAGTGCATGTCTATTACATAGTTCCATACAGAGAAAATACTGTGGCAGTTAGCACCTGTGTTCCAAGCTAGATGCTGTGCCGGAGAAAATGCAGTGGCCACAGAAAGAAGTAAAAAAGTGTTTGAGTTAGCCTATAAGCATAATGGCAACATGTCTATGCAATAGAAAACTATGTAGCTTTTAAACAGAAATAAAATAAAATAAAAACAACAAGGCAATTCCCATATTCACACATGGGACTGATATTGAACCCAGCTTCTGCTGCCTACTGCTCAAAAGCCAATAATAGAGAGACAAGGGCTGGTGGAAGGAAAGTAGGGGTATTAAAGAACCAGCAGCTTGAAAAGCTGGTGGACTCACTTTGCTAAAACCATCTTAACAATTGGACATGGGCAGGGGTTTTTATAAGGAAGCAGAAAGAAGGGGGAAAAAAACAGAACAAAGGAATTAAAAGAAGACGGTTGAGAGTTTTCCACTGAGGGGACGATTTGCAAGCCAACTCAGTCTGTTCAGATAACTGGTTGAAGGTCAGCAAAACATTCCAAAGCTGGAATGTCTTAACAGTGGAGTGTGGTTCTGCTGAAGTTAGTTCCTACGATTCTTAAGCAAACAGACTGTTTATCTGTGGTCATCATTTATAGAAATAATATTAAAAGAATGATGGCGTGGGTTATAGAACCTCTCCAAGATGGAGTAAGTGATAAAAATAATATGAAGAACACTGCCTGACCAGTGGTGGTGCAGTGGATAGAGCATTGACCCAGGATGCTGAGGACCCAGGTTTGAAGCCCCAAGGTCACTGGCTTGAGCACAAGCTCAACCGTTTGAGCGCAGGGTCACTGGCTTGAGCAGGGGTTCACAGATATGACCTATGGTCACTAGCTTGAGCCCAAGGTTGCTAGCTTGAGCCCAAGGTCGCTGGCTTGAGCCTAAGGTTGCTGGCTTGAATAAGGGGTCACTTTCTCTGCTGTAGCCCCACCCATCCCTGGTCAAGGCATATATGAGAAACAATCAATGAACAACTAAGGAGCCATAACAAAGAATTGATGCTTCTCATCTCTCTCTCCCTTCCTGTCTTTCTGTCCCTATTTGTCCGTCTCTCTGTATCTGTCACACACAAACACAAAAAAACAGAACCAAAAAGGAAAAAAAAAAACTAGGTGGCAAAGCTATGAGGCTGTTACAAATTGATTTTAAAGAGAATGGTAGTATAATTTTCGGGTAGAGAAAGACTTAATTCAGGCAGGAAAGGCATTACCATAAAGGAAATTATTGAACTGGGTGATATTAAGAATTCTGTTCACCAAAGGCACCATTAAGAAAGTGAAAGGGTGCCAGACTGGCAGTGGCACAGTGGATAAAGCATCGGACTGGGAGGAGGAGGACCCAGGTTCGAGACCCCGAGGTAGCCAGCTTGAACAGACTCATCTGGTTTGAGCAAAGCTCACCAGCTTGGACCCAAGGTTGCTGGCTTGAGCAAGGGGTTACTCAGTCTGCTATAGCCCTCCGGTCAAGGCATGTATGAGAAAGCAATCAATGAACAACGAAGGTGTCACAACAAAAAACTGATGATTGATGCTTCTTATCTCTCTCTATTCCTGCCTGCCTGTCCCTATCTGTCCTCCTCTCTGACTCTCTCTTTGTTTCTGTAAAAAAAAAAAAAGTGAAAGGGCAAGTTACAAGTTATGGGAGGAGATATAGATAATAAATATAACTGACAGAATACTCCTCTAAAATGTATAAAGTACTCCTACACATCAATAAGAAAAAGACAATAAAAATACAGGCAAAAGATTTAAACAAACACTTTACAAAATAGAAATTTCAAATAGCCAAAAGACATATGAAAGGTGCTCTGACTCATTGTTAATCAGAAAAATGCAAAATTTAAACACAAGGAATTTCCATGACATATCCACAGGATTGACAAAAATTAAAATTGAAAATATCAAATATTGAAGAGAATGAATAATAACAGAAACTCTCATATACAGTACTGCTGACATGAGCAAAAATAAAAAGTGGTATGATTACTTTTGAAACTCTTTGGCACTATCTAGAACATTTGAAATTACACCTCCCCTATCACCCAGCAAATCCTCTTGTAGGAATATGCTCAAGAAATGTCTGCTAATATGCACAGAAAACCTACATAGGATTAAATAGAGTAGTATCATTGTAGCAAACCAAATTGGAAACAGCCTAAATCTATGTCAATTTTAGAATATATAAATACATTATAGTATAGTCCCATAATAGAATGTTTTCAGAGAGAAAGAGAAAGGGGGGAGGAGAGGGAGAGAGAAAGATGAGAAGCATCAACTCCTAGCTGCAGCACTTCTAGTGGTTCACTGTTTGCTTCTCATACATGCCTTGATGAGGGGGCAGTGGCCTTAGCCAAGCCAATGACCCCTTACTTAAGCCAGTGACCTTGGGCTCAAGCAAATAATCTTGGGCTTCAAGCCAGTGACCACTGGGTCATGTTAATGATCCCACACTCAAGTTGGTGACCCTGCAGTCAAGCTGGAGACCTTGAGCTTTCAAACCTAAAACCTCAGCATCCCAGGTCAACATTCTATCCACTGTGCCACCACCGGTCAGGTGGTCCTATAATAGAATATTATACAGCATGAAAATAAATGAACTATAGCAAAGGCAACACCATGAGCAGGTCTCACAAGCAGGCTGAAGGAAGCCTGAGGCAAAATGAATGACTCCATTTCTATAAAGTTCAAATCCAGACAAATTGAAACTATGGTGTTTAAGAATGCACACCTAGGTAGTAAAACATTTTTTTAAACCAAAGAAAGTATTTACCACATATGTCTGCTGATAATCTTCAGTTGGGAGAGAAGATTGTGATTAGAAAGGGCCCACACAATCAGAGTGGAGGATTTCTGAGCTGCTGTTCTATTTTTTAAACTGATTTATTTTTATGGAGGTATTAACTTTGTACAGTTTCACTAAGCTGTATGTGTTTTGTATACTCTATGTGTACTCTATTTTCACAATAACAAAGGGCATAAAAAAATAAGACTGAAAGATTATAAGCAAACTAGACCTATGTTTTATATAGATACCTATATAAAACTCACAATATAATTTAACATATGATGTATTCCAATAGACAGAAATAAAATAGATTTGACCCACTTCATATACACTCTGAAGACTGAGATCATAGAGGCAACTATCTCATTCCCTTCTAAGAGCTCATCTCAAATTCATAGCATTTACAACACTGTATTGTAACCATTGAGACACGTCTTATCCTTCTTCCATAGTATAAAACTTTTGGAACATGGAAGGTTTGACTTTAAATTAGCTAAATCCCCTAGAGTAGTAGTTTCTGACACTTCGGTTTTGAGTCCTTTACAAAAAAAAAAAAGTCCTACCTTGTTAGCTCAGTTAGCTAAGAGCACTGACTGGAAATAAAGTTGCAGGTTCAATCCCAGGTCAGGGCATACACACAAAGCAACCAAGGACTGCAAAACTGAGTGGAACAATGGATAAAGGCTTCCCTTCCCATTCCCCACTCTTTCCCTTCCTCTCTGTCTCTCTAAAAATCAATGAAAATTAAGCCCTGACAAGACAGCTCAATTGGTTGGAACATTGTCCCAGAGCATGGAGGTTGCCAGCTTGATTGCCCAATCAGGGCACATACAGGAGCAGTTCAGTGTTCCTTCTTTCTCCCTGCCTCTCTCTCTATATATATAATTTTAGTGAGAGGAGGGCAGGCAGAAAGATGGACTCCCACATGCACCCAGACCAATATCCACCCAGCAAGCCCATTAGGAACGATGCTCTGCCCATCTGGGGTCATAGCTCCATTGCTCAGCAACCAACCCATTGTTTTAGCAGCTAAGGCAGAGGCCATGAAGCTATCTTCAGCATCTGAAGTCAACTTGCTCGAATCAATTGAGCCATCACTGTGGGAGGTGAAAAGAGAGAGAGAGAGAGGAGGGGAGAAGGACAGGTAGAGAAGCAGATGGGTGCTTCTCTTGTATGTCCTGACTGGAAATCAGACTTGGACGTCCACATGCCAGGCCAATGTACTACTGAGACAACCAGCCAGGGCCCCTGCCTCTCTCTTAAAAAAAATGGTGATGGGACCCTAACATAAAAAAACTACATTTTTATTTTCACAAATAAAAAACACTAATAAAAGCCAGTAACATACACTACCACTCTCATTTCAGAAAAGGTAATTACAGAAAAATATTTAACTTCATGTAAACAATATATAGTACCTGTATATCTTCTCATAGAACAGTAAAAATCCCCTGGAATACCTAGCTCAATGCCTTGAATTCAACTGATCTTTAAATAAATAAAATCAGAATGATATTTGGTATTTATCCCAAACTTAAGAGTATTCACTGCATATCATTGAAAACAAAAACAATAACACTACTGAGCCAACCAACTGTCCCACAAAATACACGAACTATTAAGCAACTGTGGAAATTATTCAAAATTGGGAAAATACCACCATCTTGGACACAACTGGCCCTCAATTTTGATGGCAGAATGGTAAGAAGGCATAATTGGACAGAACTGGTCAAATATGTTTATACTATACCTTTTAAATATTAATGTCTTATTAAATACAAGGACACAATACAAATGTAAATGTAATTGTTACCTGATAGTCTCGCAGACCAACTAATATGATGTCTGAGGTATTTATCCAAACCTATAAAAGAAAATTTATTGCATATTATATATAAAATAAAAACAAATTTTAATAAGGAACGTTAAACCATTTTTCCCATAAAAAAATATGGACTATTCGCTGAGTGTGGAAAAAAATATGTTAAGATTAGGAGAAAAAATAGCCTGACCAGTAAATATGTAGAGTGCAGGCTCATCTGGCTTGAGCTCACGCTCACCAACTTGAGCAAGGGGCTAGGGGGTTGAGCATGGGATCATCAATATGATACCATGGTTGCTGGCTTGAACCCAAAGGTTTCTGGCCTGAAGTTCAAGGTTGCTGGCTTGAGCAAGGGGTCACTGGCTCAGCTGAAGTACCACGGTCAATGTACGTATGAGAAGCAATCAATGAACTGAAGTACCACAACTACAGTTGTACTTCTCATCTCTCTCCCTTCCTGCTTCTCTTTCTCTCTCTCTCTCTCTCTCTCTTTCACACACACACACACACACACACACACACACACACACACACACACACACCTTAGGGAAAAACTATAACACTGGCTGGGGAACAAATTTTTTTCATTTCCTGTTGCATGAGGTTTTAGAACTGTTCCTATATATTTCTGCATTGCTGATTCCAAATCTGAAATCTGTTTTTTGGTGCATGCTCTAGATTTTATGAAATTTTAATTTCTTTTTGTTACAGTTAATGGCATGCATTGGTTTTTAAATTGGAGTTAAAGGGCAATAACTCCTGAATTGAACACAATGACAAGGCAATTAATGTTTTACAAACATTTTACATAATTGTAGTTTTTAAATGTGAATAATTATTATCTGATAAGAACACACTCTTATTTTGTTTTAAGATTGAATCATGGTTTATTCAAGTAGGTGTAAATGTAAGAATAGTCCTTCTGTTCTATATGTGGCTGTTACACACTTCAATGTCAAAGGCTCAATATTTCATCATTTGTGACACGTGCATATATTGCCTATTTTCAAGTTCCCCTTGGCAATCAAGACAAGAATTGGGTTCCTTGTATTGTGTGTCATAATTGTGAGGAAATGCTTCGTGACAGGACAAAAGGAAAACACAAAGGAATGCCTTTTGGTATTCCCATGGTTTGGCGTGAACCTAAGGACCACAGCAGTGACTATTATTTCTGTTTGATCCATACAAAGGGCATCGGCAAGAAAAAATGGTATATGATTGCATATCCTAATATTCCTTCAGCAATACAACCTATCCCGCACTCTGAGACACTCCCGGTTCCAGTTTTCAATGGTTTTATTTCTTCTAAGGATGAAGACAGTGAACATGGTGATCAAGTGTATTTTGATAAGATGCATGAGGAAATGGTTGTAGAATCTGAAGGGTCTTCTTCTGATGCCAAGCAGTCATTAACCACTCAGCAGTTTAGCCAACCCGAATTGAATGACTTAGTAAGACATTTGGGTCTATCAAAGAAAGCAGCTGAGTTATTAGCCTCCAGGCTTCAAGAAAAAAATGCACTTCACTGGTCAGCTAAAGTATCCCATTTCAGGAAGCGTGAACAAATTTTTGTGGACTTTTTTTCTGAAGACACTTTGTTTACTGTCATGATATCAGTAGTTTTCTCAGCCAGCTCGGTGTTACCACTTACAGTCCAACAGAATGGGGCTATTTCTTGACAGCTATAAATAGAGTCTACAATGTGTTCTCCTACACAACGGTAATGTTTATGCAGTGGTTCCAATTGGTTATTCAACTCATCTGTGAGATTATAATGATATAAAAATTGTCCTCGACTTTCTGAAGTATGAGGTGCATAACTAGATCATTTGTGTGGATCTTAAAATGGTAAATTTCCTGCTAGGACAACAGAGAGGTTTCACAAAGTATCCTTGCTTTCTGTGTTTGTGGGACAGCTGAGCTCAGGAGAAACACTGGACCCAGAAGGAGTGGCTGAAACATGAAGCTCTGGAAGTAGGGATGAAAATATTATGAATGAACTTGTAGTTAATTGAGACAGGATCATTTTCCCCCACTTCACATCAAACTTGGCTTAATGAAGCAGTTTGTTCAGGCTCTGAATAGAGAAAGTGAATGCTTTCAACATATTATTGCTCCTCTCGCTGCCATGTCTTTCGAGAAGATAAAAGCAGGTGTATTCGATGGACTTCAAATTCCAAACCTCATACATGACGAAGAATTTGCCAGGAATATGAACAAGGAGGAGAAAGCAGCATGGCAGTCTTTTGTGGCAGGTACAAAGAACTTCCTTGGCAACAAAAAAGCAGAAAACTATGAACTTCTGGTTCAAAGGATGCTGTTGGTTTTCCACGACACTGGATGTACATGAGCATTAAGATTCACTTCCTGAACAGTCACCTTGATAGGTTTCCTGAAAATCTTGGAGCTGTAAGTAATGAGCAGACTACTGCTGGAGCATCAAACGATATTGTCCTCAACAAGTACACAAACGCAAGAGCTACAAATGCAAATTTTTGCCTGAATAGAATTTAAATAAGTTTTGCACAAATTTTATGATTAAAATAAGTGTTTTAATATGTTCTATTTTAAAATTGTAATCAATTCTGATGCAATCATATCTTTTAGTGTATTAGTGCATTTACTGCATTATATAAATTATTATACTTTCACATAAATTATACTTTCACAATGATGATGCCCAAGAAGACATTCTACTTTATTATGTTAAACTAAATGTTGAAAATTTTACAATAAGATGAAAACCTAAAATCTTGAATTGCAAAAACACTGTAGCTTACAGAGAGAAGCTAATGTCAGATTTGAGATCAGCACACTCGAATTAGGTAAGAACAACTGTTTTTGTGGATGCAACAAAAATTTTGTTCCCCAGTGTAGTAAATGTTGTATTATAATAAAAGGGGTCCTTGGGTTACAACACCGCTCTGTTCCTATAACACTGACATAACCAAAATTTTGGGTGGACATTCCCGAGCCTAAGTCATTTACCTATCCTAATACAGTTATAAAATCATAATCTAGAACATAAAAACACAATAAAGCCACAGAAAAAGAAAAAGAACATACACCACATGCAAGCAAATTAGTTCACCCATGTACTGCATAAGTATGATGCTAACAGCAGTAAGCTGTTTGCTTACTCATGTGTCAATATTTTTCAATTTTTATGAGAGTGAGAATCATAAACTTGAATCATATGATGAGACTGTCATAACCCAAGGATCCCCTGTGCATATGTGTGTGTGAATACATATGAAAAGAAAGTTTAGTTAAATACCCAAGGATCCCCTGTACTGTGCATATGTGTGTGCGAATACATATGAAAAGAAAGTTTAGTTAAATATAAGTATGGTATGTTAGGAAAGACTGTAATACGTAGGTAAGTTTTTCTCAAATTTTACCTAAGAATGTTAAAATATATAACAATTTTATTTCAACTATTTGAGAATTTTAAAATTGCTAGAAAATAGTCATTTCTCATAAAAACTATAGACGTTTAATCACAAAACACTCGTAATATTTAATTAGCCAAAGTATATAAAAATCATCCAACAACATAAACAGTCACCCAGGCACCAATCTACCTAAATTCAAGCCCTAAGTCCATCATTAATTTGGAAAATGAATTATAAAACCAAAAAAAATTTTAAATCATAAAATCAAAGCTGAAAAAATTTTAACCAATGTGATTTATCAATCTTCTTGAACTATTACAATGAAAAATCAAACATAATATCTAACATATCCCAATTTAAAATGTCCCTAATGTGCACAGCTGTTTCCCTCAAACCACAGTCCAATCATGGAAAATACACTATATTCAATTAGTAGTCTTTTTAGTCTTCTTTAATCCGAAAACATTAGTCTTCTTTAATTTGAAAACAATTCTCTAGCTTTAATTATTTTATGGCATGGTGTTTTTTTTAAGAAACCACATTTTTAAAGATTTTTTTTGTAGATTAGATTTGTCTCAGTATTTCCTCAATGTTACTCTCAAACTAAAAGTTTCTGACAAATACAACACATGTGAAGCAAATGATTCCTTGTAAATTCAATTTTTTATAACAAAAGTACCCAACAATCTACTTATTTTATATTGTCATATAAATCACCATTCTTAGAATGGTCTTCAAAAAAATCAGAAAAATGAGTTGCTTAGCCCACATATGTCTAAAGCAAAAAATTGTTTTTCAAAAAAAGAACAAATTTTGTATAAAATAAAACAAATTTCCCTACCTTTTTTCTCAGTTTTCCTCTGATATGACATAACCTCTTTATACCATCAAAGCATACTGCTTCTAAACGTCCATTTCCCAACATTTTGACTACTTGTGCATACTCTGAGGAGGAAAACAGGGTATGAAATACTGTTTGATTTTTTTTTAAATGTTAACAACTGAAATTAACACACAGTCAACAACTTAATTTGTACTGCTCAATTTTTCAAGCTTAAAAAAAAAAGTAAGGATAAGCAAAAGCTTAAGTACTCTATCTGGAGAGTAATACATATCTTAATTTTATCCAAGAAAACCAGAGAATTCTTCATTGGTCAAACAATTTTTATCGCCTCTTCCACCGATGCTAATTTACTTCATTCTCTTATTTTTTAAGCAAATAAAAACCCACTTGACCTGTGCTGTGGTGGCACAATGGATAAAGCGTGGACCTGGAATATTGAGCTTGCAGGCTCAAAATCCCAGGCTTCTCTGGCCGGTTGGCTTTGCGGTAGAGCCTCAGCCCAGTGTGTGGGTATCCCACGTTCAATTCTCCGATAGGGCATATGGGAAAAGCACCCATCTGCCTCTCCACCCTTTTCCGTCTCTTTCTTTCTCTCTCTGTCTCTGCCTCTCTCTTTCTCTTCCCTTTCTGCAGCCATGGCTTGATTGGAGCAAGTTGGTCCCAGGCACTGAAGACAGTTCTATCGCTTCTGCCTCAGGTACTGAGAACTCTGTTGATTAGCCACAGAGCGCAAGGGAGCAACACGGGCAGGGGTCAGCCTCTAGTGGGCTTGCTGGGTGGATCTGGGTAGGGGCGCATGCAGGAGTCTGTCTCTGCCTCCCTCCCTTTCACTGAAGAAACAAAAACAAAAACAAAAACCTAGACTTCCCTGGTCAAGGCACAGAGAAGCAACTAAGAGTTGATGCTTCTTGTCCCTGCCCTTATCTCCACCTTTCTCTTTCTTGAAAATGAATAAATAAAATCTTTAAAAATAAGTAAATAAAACCTACAGAAATCAATATGTCAAAAGTGTCATTTCCATGACAAGCTTTATGTTATAACAAGTATTTTAATTATTTACTTATTTTGAGTAAATAAGCTCACTCCTGTTCCCAGGACTGTATGCTCTACTTTTATACAACAAAGTGACTCATTCCAAAATGTACAATATAATCCTGGCTTATCAATTTCTCTTATTTAGGTACTTGCCAGTGGCTCCATGGCTAGAGCATCAGCCTGGCCTATGGACGTCCCAGTTTGATTCCTGGTCAGGGCACAAATAAGAAGTGACCATCTACTTCTCTCCCTTTTCCCCTCCCATAGCCAGTAACTCAATTGGTTCTAGAGGCTAGACTGGTTTGAGTGTGGCTTTGGGACTGAGGATAGCTCAGTTAGTCCAAGTGTATCAGCATCATGCACTGTAACTCAGTACTCAAGCATCAGCCCCAGACAGGTGGGTTGCTAGGTGAATTTGGGGCACACAGAGGAGTCTGCCTCTTCTCACCTAAAAAACAAACAAACACAATTTCTCTCATTTAGATACTAGGCCTATCTTGGCTCTCCTCAGAACTTTGGTGACAAAAACCATAGGTTAATTATTAATAAATTTTTGTTATTTTAGAACAGTTTGGCAATTAAATTTCTTTAAAAAATGTCTCTGATAAAATGTACAATTAAAATATTTCCAAGAGTCCACAAGATACCAACTGATTCCACTGACACTAGAAGAGATTGATAATATATATATAAGAATTAATAACTTGGGGCAGTCTCTTTCTAGGTATAAATGACAAAAGCAGGAGTGAAAGTGAGAAGAAGGAAACAGGTCATTACTATAAAACGTTCACACTAGTAAAATTTGTACTAAGAACCCCACAGAGCACCTGGACAAAATTATAATTCTACTGGAAAATAAATTAGATACAAATTGTGAGACTGCTATATGGTAGTAAGTCCTTTTTACCACAGCCAATGAGCCCAACTTACTACTCAGTACTTCTTCTACATAGGGGTAATCACATGAATTTGATATAAAAAGCTGGAATTGTTTGAAACTGTTCAACTTAGTTGTGTTTTTACTAATCACTTCTTATATGTGCCCTGACCAAAGGTCAAACCTGCAACCTTAGCATTTTAGGTCAACACTAAAACCAGCAGTGCTCATTACCCAGGGCCTAACATTATGTTTTTAAAGGAAGAAAAACAAGTGCTTCAGTCAATTTTTTACCTTTGTTTTTGTATCTTAATCTACACTTACTTAATCTGAAATATTAAGTAAATTATTCAGTTGTTTTATATTATATAGTAGTGTCAGATCACTAAGAATCTAAAGTCATAAAACATCCATGGTGTACTGAACAACATACAATATTACTCACTACCATACCATATGAAATTTTCAGTGACAGCATTCCAGGCTTAATTTGCTCTGAACCCGAAAATTTACTGTCAGATGATGCTGTTTCACACAAAACAATGAAACGTGTGGTTCCAAATCTGCCACCAATTCATCTTTTACTAACATCTGATATATAATAGATTATTTAACACACAAATTCTGGAGAAGTATATATAAGGAATTACAATTAAGGAAAAGTCAAATATAGACAATGAATAACTACTCAGGATTATGACTATGATACCTTTTATGGTACAAACTAAAATTCACATTAAAAATATGGTAATAAGTTTAAAAAGTCTTACCTTGTCCATCCTCTTTAAAGACCAATTCTCTTTTTTCAGATTCATTCTCATTCTTACCTCTACGCCTGTTTTTACCTCCTTTACCTAATTAAGTACATATAAATTTTAAAAAATCAAATGTAATCATCTATAATATTTTACAAGCTAGAATAAATCATAACTATGAAACAAGCTAGAATAACTCATAAACTTTACAAAATCACTTAGGGAAAAATAAAAATATCATCATTTAACTAGCACTATAACATTAACAAAACTCTAAATAAGATTTTTAAATATTTACCTTATATTGTTACCTAGTTATACTTTTACTGCACCAGAAATTCCCTTTTCGTCATGTGGTAGATTAAGATACATCAACCCAGCCCTGGCCGGTTGGCTCAGTGGTAGAGCGTCGGCCTAGCGTGCGGAGGACCCGGGTTCGATTCCTGGCCAGGGCACACAGGAGAAGCGCCCATCTGCTTCTCCACCCCTCCGCCGCGCTTTCCTCTCTGTCACTCTCTTCCCCTCCCGCAGCCAAGGCTCCATTGGAGCAAAGATGGCCCGGGCGCTGGGGATGGCTCTGTGGCCTCTGCCTCAGGCGCTGGAGTGGCTCTGGTCGCAACATGGCGACGCCCAGGATGGGCAGAGCATCGCCCCCTGGTGGGCAGAGCATCGCCCCTGGTGGGCGTGCCGGGTGGATCCCGGTCGGGCGCATGCGGGAGTCTGTCTGACTGTCTCTCCCTGTTTCCAGCTTCAGAAAAATGAAAAAAAAAAAAAAAAAAAAGATACATCAACCCCTTATTCTTTCCAATATTTTTACTTGTATTTTTCTGACATTAGAGTATGTCTTACATAAAAGTATGGAAAATAAAATTTCCATTATTAATATATTATGGTCTATGCTTTCCAAAGCAAAATAGAGCTCTTCTATACCCCCACTGAATAATTTTTACTAAATATCTTTTGATGTCAATTACCACAGGGTGAGATGGACAATTGAATGATTAGAGTATATATAATCCTTTCTTTATTTCTAATGTTTTCCGGTTGTTAAATAATGTTGAATTGATGATTATTTCATAAGTAACTTCCAAAAGATAAATTTACATTGAACTTCTGGGTTAAATGCTATGTATCTGCTTCCTTAGGCTTTTGATGAGCTACAACAATTTACATTTCTAAAAGGAAAAAGGACTGTCATACTCTGCTATACCGTATCATGCTAAAGATATAAAATGATTCTTAAACTGGGGTACTTCTCTATAGCATCTTATTCCTAACACAGTAGTTAACCACAAGAACAGTCATTTCCAATAGGTGAAAGAGAAGCTGAGAGTGGAAGTTAAGACAGAACCCTGGAAAGAATCTGAAACAAAAACTTCACATCACAAACAAAATTAAATGTATGCAATTGACCACTGTAAAGAGAAACACCTATCTTCTTGAATATACCTCCTGGGACAGTACCTCTGTAGCAGTCTCACATTGCTCTGTTCTACAGTAAAAGGGAGGTGGGCTTCCCCAAGTTGTCAACCCATCTGCACTCATTATCTTACACGTTATTAGGACACATAAAAACTTATTTCCCAAAAGGGAAAAGCATTCTATATTTCAAGCCATTAATCATGACAGTTCCATTAATAATAAAACTTGCTTTACTTACTGAAAAATACTTGCTTTGGTAACTGAATTATACATACCAGAGTTTGGCATTTTTTCAAATCAATAAACCAAGAGTAGTTCATCCATTTCTAAAGAAATGGCGATTTAAAAAACCAAACTGAGCAAATCCCTAAAGCAGAGATCCCCAAACTGCGGCCCCTTGAGGCCATTTATCCAGTGCTCCAAAGCCAAAAGCAGACCCATAGTTCCCATTGAAATATTGGTCAGTTTGTTGATTTAAATTTACTTGTTCTTTATTTTAAATATAGTATTTGTTCCCATTTTGTTTTTTTACTTTAAAATAAGATATGTGCAGTGTGCACAGGGATTTGTTCATAGTTTTGTTTTGTTTTTTGTATTTTTCTGAAGCTGGAAACAGGGAGAGACAGTCAGACAGACTCCCGCATGCGCCTGAGCGGGATCCACCCGGCACGCCCACCAGGGGGCGATGCTCTGCCCCTCTGGGGCGTCGCTCTGCAGCGACCAGAGCCACTCTAGCGCCTGGGGCAGAGGCCAAGGAGCCATCCCCAGCGTCCGGGCCAGCTTTGCCTTGGCTGCGGGAGGGGAAGAGAGAGACAGAGAGGAAGGAGGGGGGGTGGAGAAGCAAATGGGCGCTTCTCCTATGTGCCCTGGCCAGGAATCAAACCCGGGTCCCCCGAATGCCAGGCCGACGCTCTACTGCTGAGCCAACTGCCCAGGGCCTGTTCATAGTTTTTTTAATAGTCCGGCCCTCCATCAGTCTGAGGGACAGTGAACTGGCCCCCTGCGTAAAAATTTGGGGACCTCTGCCGTAAAGTACAAGTGTATCTCACCCCAAATGCTCTTCAATGGGTCAGAGGATGTCATTTTTCCTGAATTGAGGAGGGTTTCTAAGATTTCTGAAGGAAACAAACTAAATGAAACTGAGCCCAATGCAAGTTTTCAATATATGACCCAATGTAATTTACCATATTTTTTGCTTCAAAAGACACACCTTTTTTCCCCCAAAAGTGGAGGGAGAAATGCTCATGCATCTTATACGGAGCAAAAAATACAGTATTTTATTAAATATTTTAACCACCATTTGGTACAGAATATTTTTTTTCTTATTTTTCCTCCTTAAAACCCTAGGTGTGTCTTATGGTCAGGTGTGTCCTATGGAGCAAAAAATACAGTATATCCTCACCAATACAGTGATCACTGCGTTTTTAGATTTTCCAGTAAAGAAAAACAGCACTGGTTTTAGGTCTACATTAGTAAACCTTATTTCGTGAAATTTAAGACTTTTTAAAACAAGCTTTTTGGCCCTGGCCAATTGATACAAAAAGGATTTAGACAGTTAAAGTTTAGGGACCCAGAAGTAATTAAAATGAATAGGACAGGCACACGTAGTGTCAGCCTAGCGTGTGGATGTCCCAGGTTTGATTTCTGGCCAGGACACACAAGAGAAGTGACCATCTGCTTCTCCACCCTTTCCTTTTCCCTTCTCTTTCTCTTTTTCTCTCCCTCAACTGCCCACAGCCATGGTTTGATTGGTTCCAGCACATGGAACCCAGGTGCTGAAGATGGCTCCCCTGGAACCTTCATCCTCAGATGCTAATAGCTTGCATAGACAGCATGGCCCTAGATGGGCAGAGCATCCACCAGAGTGGGAATTACCAGGTAGGTCCCGGTCAGGAAACATAGTGGAGTCTGTCTCTACCTCCCCTTCTCTCATTTGGAAGAGAACAAAAAATAAAAATTAAAAAAAAAAAAAAAAGAATCTTTACAACTAAGTAACCTAGGAGACAATAGACTAGTTTTACATACGGACTGAAAACATAAAATTGAGGAAAAATAGGAAGAGAGATTTGAGAGCAAAACACAGGGGGCTTGCAAAAAATCTATGTGCAATTTTAAAGTTCAGAAGTATAATTTTAATTTATTAATATAGCTGTTATTAATATATATATAATATTATTATAGTGCCTCAAATATAATTTTTGTCAATTTACGTGAATTAATTAACCAAATGCTATATACCCCAATATTGTCATATAGTAGAATCCACTTTAAAATTTAAAATCCAAGTTAAAATCTCTTGAAAAAATAAAATCAGAACTGCTTATATAGCATTATGTAGTCTAATATTTCATCTTGACATCTTTTTAATAAGTGAAACCAAAATTCCTAATATTCCTTAAATAAATCAGATGTGTTCTGGAGATATTCTCTGATGGAATCTTTCTTAGGTATTTAGTTTAAAAGTTAAAATGGGGGAACCTTATTTATCAAGGACGGCATCTACACAGGGAGATAACATCAACAAAATTCATTAGATATCTATTAAGTGCCAAGTTGTAAAAATCCAACGTCCATAAAATAGGACTATTCCTTTTAGAGTAGATGGGTTAGTGAGCTGTATATTTGAAAATCTCTAGAAATAAATGTGAGAATAAGATTAATTTTAAAGTGATCTAGTTATCATCTTTGAGGTAATCATGAATTACCCAGATTAGCAGAAAGCTATAAGCCTTTTTCTAACACATTCTTTAGACACTCTCAATCTCTCCCAGAATAATTAAGAATAAAACCATTGATACAAAAAGGATTTAGACAGTTAAAGTTTAGGGACCCAGAAGTAATTAAAATGAATAGTACAGGCAAAGAATCATGAAATGAGTACCAGAAGGAGTAAGTGGTGATAACTACAAAAAGGAAATGAAGTAGAATTCCTAGAGCCACCTGTGAAGAATACAGAACATAAGTAGGTCTCGGTCCCAAAAATGAACTATCATTTTAGAGAGGAGAGAGAAAGGGAAAGAGAGAGACAGAGGGAGAGAGAGAGGAGAGACAGAGAGAGAAGGTGGGGAGGAGCTGGAAGCATCAACTCCCATATGTGCCTTGACCAGGCAAGCCCAGGGTTTCGAACCAGTGACCTCAGCATTTCCAGGTTGACACTTTATCCACTGCGCCACCACAAGTCAGGCAAAATGAACTATCAAAGATTTTCTATGGGGTGTGGAAGTATTCCTAGCCTATACAAAATACATTTTCAGGTTTCTACTCTTCTCAAGATATTATATGAACATTAAAAGGCCAGAATGGCCTGACCACGCGGTGGCGCAGCGGATAGAGCGTCGGACTGGGATGCAGAAGGACCCAGGTTCCAGACCCCGAGATCGCCAGCCTGAGCGCAGGCTCATCTGGCTTGAGCAAGAGAACCCCCCAAAACCAAAAAATAATAACAAAAAGCTCACCAGCTTGGACCCAAGGTCGCTGGCTTGAGCAAGGGATTAATTACTCCGGAAGGCTCACGGTCAAGACACATATGAGAAAGCAATCAATGAACGACTAAGGTGTCGCAACAAAAAACTGATGATTGATGCTTCTCATCTCTCTCCGTTCCTGTCTATCCCTCTCTCTGACTCTCTGTCTCTGTAAAAAAAAAAAAAAAAAAAAAAAAAAAGAGTGTTTTTAGTTTATAAAAGAGAATTGTTTTCCAGTAATGGTTGTGCAAGTAAGTGTTCTGCTTTCCCTAGGTTAGTGTCCAATTTTGGAAGTAAACTTGTTCTCAAGTATAATTTGTGAATGGTTCGCTTTAGAATAAGGGCAGATAGAAATCATTACGCCGCAATATTAGTGGGAACCAAGGCTGAAAACTTTTAAATATGTAAAGCATCTTTTAAAAAAGAATGTTGAAGCCTGTGTAAGTCTGAAGGAGAGTAAACCACCATGGATTAATTTAACTATGTATCAAGAATGACGTACTGCTGACACAAAAGAGGAAATATCTTCAATAATATTTAACTGCCTATAAAGAAATAAATGAACAAGAATCACCTGTGAAAGCTGTTATTCAGGACAGACACAACTGCACGACCAGGTCGCCCAACAACAGCGTCCTATCACGCCCTTGAAAAATGGCGTCTGCTTCACCGCAGTGCGAGCAGGAATAACTTCCCCAGCTACTCTCCCGAGACCAAAACGCCCCGATAGATTGCCCAGCCTGGTCGGGAAGAAAGACTGGTATGTGCGGTTTCCTTCTGAAACAGGGCGAGGGCAGCGGACTACGGAAACTCTGGTTCTAGAGTGTTACCTTTATTCTTGGGCATGACCGTGCAAGCCGATGCCGCCCTTCGGACTCTTTTTCAGTAGTGTCTGCGCAACCACAATTCCACAGGGTCCGGAAGAAGAAACGGTGCAGGGTGCAGGGACACTGTTGCAACTGAGATGTGTAGCCAGCCACTTTCCGGCACAAGCAAATAACGTCGCTGCTGGTGGCGTCAGAGCTCTTGGCGTAATTTTAACGTGCCTTCACCTGGGCGGGCTCGCAGTTCTCCCTCAATCTTTCCTCTAATCTTCTTTCATCTTCTGTGTATGCCCAGCAGACTGACTGATACCCATTAGAACTACAGATATCGACCTGGGAATCTGCAGAAAGCGTTAAACACAAAGCGGATTAATCCTTGGAAAGCCAAGAGCGGGTTACTTGAAAAAAGAAGAGTCAACAGTTCTGTTGAGCAGTTTCACAAATTACTATGCATCCGTTACCGTTAACATCATTACTAAAATTGTACGAGAGTCTTCTCATTCTCATCTAGCTTGTAGTACTGGGGAAATGCAAGATACACTATGTGTAAGATGTTTTTTAGTACTTTTTTCTTTACCTTTTTAAAAATTAAGTTATTTCTTTCATAACGTTGCATAAGTTTAAGGTGTACATACAGAATGCTAATTTGATATATTGATATATTGTGATCAGTGGTGCGATTCAGCTGGTTCACACAGGGTTTGGCAGAACTGATACCTAATTTTTGGTTGAGTGGGGTGAACCAGTTGTTAAAATGGCACATGTAACTAGGGTTCTCTCTAAGGGGGAAATGATGAATTACACTCATTCGTTGTTTTTTTTAGCTTCATCTGCACAACAGCATATTCTAAGCACCCGTAGTAACATTCATTCTGTCCATAGGTAAAAAAAAAGGACAAATGAGGACACCAATTAAAAAACGGTATGAAAATACCTTAAATAACAGTATTACTCTTTTTGTCAGGTATTATTTAATACTTTTTTCATTAGTATTTTAAAACTCTTCCTTATAACAATCTAGTTTTGTGTGCCTGTTTTATTCTCATTTAAGTATTAAATTCATGAAATAATAAGCTACCTTTTTGGTATTTATTTTTTTATACTTAAAACAGACATTAGGGCAGAAAACTGGTTGTTAAATTATTTGAATCCCACTTTTTTTTTTTGAGGCCTGGAGAGTGTAAGCAACTTGATCAAATCATTCAGAGCTAATGAAACCTGATCTAAACACTGTCCCTCACTCCCACTCAAAGGCTCTGTCAAAAAAACACCTCCATGAGGTCTTTGTGAGGTTTCCAGGACTTCTTCAGTCTTTTTTATTTTCTTTTTTTTGGTTTTAGTTTATTGTGTTTACATAATTACATGTGTACACCCAAATCTCCCTCCCCCCCTTGTTGTCCTTGATACCCCCTCTACTCTTCCCCCCCCCCCACCTGCCACCCTTTTCCTCCATAATTTACTATCCTGACCTCTGTCTCTCTGTGTTATGTTTATATACTTTAACTAATAATGTCTTTCCTTTCTTTGATCCCCTCCTCTCTTCCCTTTTCCCTCTAAACTCTTTGACACCTTCTCTGCTTCTCTTCTGTTCCTCAGTTCTCATTGTTCATTGGATTCCTCATATGAGTGAAGTCTGATATTTTTCTCTCTCTGCCTGGCTTATTTTACTTAGCATAATAGACTCCAGGTCCATCCATGTTGCCACAAAGGGTAAGATTTCCTTCTTTTTCACAGCCACATAGTATTTCATTGTGTATATATATGTACTGCAGCTTTTTGATTCACTTGTCTACTGATGGACACTTGGGCTGTTTCCAGATCTTGGCTATTGTGAACAATGTTGCAGTAAACATGAGTGTGCATTTCTTTTTTTGAATAGATAATTTGTTATTCTTAGGATATATTCCTAGAAGTAGGATAGCTGGTTCAAAAGAGAGTTCCATTTTTAATTTTTTTGAGGAATCTCCATATAGTTTTCCACAGTGGCTGCACCAGTCTGCATTCCCACTAGCAGTGCAGGAGGGTTCCCTTTTCTCCACACCCTCGCCAGCACTTGTTATGTGTTTTGTTAATGAGCACCATTCTGACTGGTGTGAGGTGGTATCTCATTGTGGTTTTAATTTGCATTTCTCTAATGACTAGTGATGTTGAACATTTCTTCATTTGCCTATTGGCCATCTGTATGTCCTCTTTGGAGAAGTGTCTATTCAGTTCTTTTGCCCAATTTTTGATTGGATTGTTTGCTTTCCTGGTGTTGAGTTTTACAAGATCTTTGTAGATTTTGGTTATTAACCTCTTATCGGACGTGTTGGTGAATATGTTCTCCCATTGTGTGGGTTGTCTTTTTTTTTGTTGTTCATGTTGTCTTTTGCTGTGCAAAAGCTTTTTAGTTTGATATAGTCCTATTTGTTCATCCTGTCCTTTATTTCACTTCCCCATTGAGTAAAATCAATAAATATATTGCTGCAAGAGATGTCAGAGAGCTTACTGCCTATGTTTTCTTACAAGATGATCATGGTTTCATAACTTACATTCAAGTCTTTTATCCATTTTGAGTTTATTTTTGTGAATGGTGTAAGTTGGTGGTCTAATTTCATTTTTTTGCATGTACTTGTCCAATTTTCCCAGCACCATTTGTTAAAGAGACTGTCTTTACTCCATTGTATGCCCTTACCTCCTTTGTCGAATATCATTTGACCATAAAGACGTGAGTTAATTTCTGGGTTCTCTGTTATGTTCCATTGATCTGTATGCCTGTTCTTATGCCTGTACCAAGCTGTTTTGAGTACAAAGGACTTGTAGTATAATTTGATATCAGGAAGTGTGATACCCTCTGCTTTATTTTTCTTTTTCAAAATTTCTGAGGCTATTCGTGTTCTTTTTTGGTTCCTTATAAAATTTTGGAATATGTGTTCTATATCTTTGAAGTATGGCATTGGTAATTTAATAGGAATTGTATTGAATTTGTATATTGCATTAGATAATATAGATATTTTAATGATATTTATTCTTCTTATCCATGAACACAGTATGTGCTTCCACTTATTTGTATTTTCCTTGGTTTCTTTTATCAATATTTTATAGTTTTGTGAAAACAGGTTTTTAACCTCCATAGTTAAATTTACTCCTAGGTACTTTACTTTTTTGGTTGTAATAATGAATGAGATTGTTCCTTAATTTCTCTTTCTGACATTTTATTGTTGGTGTATATAAATGCCACTGATTTCTGAATATTGACTTTATAACCTGCCACCTTGCTGAATTCTTTTTTCAGTTTCAGTAGTTTTTTGACTGAGACTTTAGAGCAGTGTTCCCCAACCTTTTTTGTGCCATGCCCCACCTTAACCTTTCTAAAATTTTTATGTCCCCCCCATGTAACATACATAATTTTTAACATTAAAAAATTGATTTGTTCACTTAATAAACATAAATGATAGGTTCTAGGAAGAAATCACTATGAAATTGTTAACAAAACACAGTAAGTAAAATTTCAAAACATATATTGAAAAACAGAAATTTAAATTCCAAATAATTTTAATACAGATTTTTCTATATTAATTTATTATTTTAATTTAGTGTGATCCTTGCGCTTGATGCTTGCTGCACAGAGATTTTATATTAGGTTCCAATTTGGTTAGCTTTAGTCTCAAGTCTCCACGTTGTGTTATATCCAGCGATTTCTTTTTTTTTTACAATAAATCATTTATACCACTAAATCCACATTCAGCTAAAAATGAAGATGGAAACGGTAGCAATAGTTTTCTTGCACATTTGGTTGAATTTGGGTATTTGATTTCTGTTTCCTCACAAAACCATGCCATCGCTCCTTTGATATTAAATAAAGCTTTAACTGACTCATCATTTTGCAATTCTGCAAGTTCTTCTTGATACTGCATATTTGATATATCAGACAAATCCATTAACATTGGCTGCATCATCCATGTTGGGAAATCAATTTGTTTTAAATCAGAAAATCTTTCTTTTAAATCAGCCGATAGAATATTCAAATGATTGACAATAACAAGTAAAGCGGTATCAGTTACTTCACATTTTTGGAGCCAATGAAACTGTTTAAAGTTTTTGTTGTTAATATGTTTCTGACATAACTCAATATTGGTAATGAAACCAAATATCTTTGCTTTTGCATCGACAAGAGTTTTATTTGTTCCTTGAAGTTGCTTATTTAATATATTTAGTTTTTCAAAGATATCGGCAAATAACTCACAAATGCTTTACCATCTATTGTTAACAGATACTTCATTTCAGGTTTGTCGCTTAAAAAATCACTAAGAGTATCAAACGGTTCCATAAATCTTTTCAAACAGTTTCCTTTAGATAGCCATCTTACTTCAGTATGAAGTAAAAGTCTCACATGGTCTTCATCTTGTTCTTCACAAAATAGCTTGAAAAGACACTCACATTTGGCACTAGCTTTAATAGCATTAACACACTTTATTACTGTATGTAATACTTCATTCAGAACAGGCAAGATGTTTTTAGCTACCAAGTTTTCCCTATGAATAACACAATGCACAAGAATCATTTCTGGATTCGCATCTTTCATCAATTTTAAGCAGCCATTTTTCTTGCCCATCATATTGGGAGCACCATCTGCAGCACAAGATGTTATCTTTTTCATTGGTATATCATTGACATCTAAGTAGTTTTTTAGCTTATTATATATATCTTTGGAGGTACTGGTGCTTTCTAATCTTTTACAGAACAACATTTCTTCAGCAAAATGTCCTTTATCAATATATCTTACGTAAGTTATCAATACTGCCTCACTGTCTCTCAAAGTTGATTCATCCATTTGCAAGGAGAATTTTCTTGTTTTCAGCTTTTCAATAAGTTGTTTTTCAATATCCTCACTCATTTCATCTATTCTTCTGCTAACAGTATTGTCACTGAGTGGCATAGCTTTTACATCTTTGTCATCTTTTTCAAGAACCGTTTTAAGAAATGCCGATATTGACGGTTTTATTAAATTCTCTCGTATAGTGTGATTTTCTCCAGTTTTAGCGATGAATAAAGAAATTTGATAACTAGCCTCAAGAACACGATTATTAATTGAAGTATGAGTAGTAAATAGAGACTTTAATGTTGTTCTTTTTTTCAAAAATTTTCTTTAAAGTTTTAAAGTAACTCAAATCTGAATTAATATGAGCACTATGTTTCACCTTCAAATGTGCCTCAAGATGACCTCGTTTCATTGATTTTTTGGTCAAGCATTGCTGGCATAAAAGACAAAAGGAATCCCCTCATCATGAACATTGGGTATGAACCCAAATTTTAAATATTCCTCCCAAAATTGATGAGTTTTTTTCTTGCTTGCACCACTCATTTTACTATGGGCTATAAGAAATAAAAATAAGATCAATTAAAAACTAATTGATCAATTAAAAACTAATTTAACACATATTAAAATATGTGTTATTGAATATATTTTAAAATATGTGTTAAAATATATTCAATGTGACATAGAGTAAATGTATACTAAAAATTCATATTTATTTAAATGTGTATAACACATTTACTACACTACCACCGCAAATCAAAAGGTATCTATATTTTTTTCCACTTGATAAAATTTTCTGGAAAGTTATGCTTCAAAAATTAAAATTGTCATGCATGCACTATTATAGCCCCAATAATATTTATAAAATATTAGTGCTTTCTAGCCCCAATGCAAGAAGTACTTAATAAAGAGTTTAATATTGATAAAAATAAAATCAAATACTTACCAATTATATCTATACAATATATATATGTATATTTATTAAATCAACGAGCTTTTACAACAGTTTTGACTGACATTTCAAATTAACACCAACTGAATGATGTGAAGCACTACAGAAGTTGCGACGGGCCAATTAGGTGAGAATAACTGCGTTGTTTAGTGAGTTTTAAAACGTCCAGGGTTCCCCGCGGCAGATGGCACTCTCCGCGGTGAACCCAGGATGAAGTTTACTTGACAATGCCAATCACCCAGTTGATATTTTGGTCTCGTCAAACGAAATTATACTTAATAATTATTTACCACAATTATTTAAGAATTGCATTTTTTGTTAAATTTGGCACCGATATCTAGCATTGCATTTAAATGGCCCGGGGCGAAAGAGTTAAAGTTGTGTCGAGTCCATTTTCAAATTGCCCCTCTTAACTATCGAATTGACCCCCTGTGGGGCGTGGGCCCCACGTTGGGAAACACCGCTTTAGAGTTTTCTATGAACAATAGCAAATAATGAAAGTTTTACTTCTTCTTTTCCAATTTGGATGCCTTTTATTTCTTCTTCTTGTCTGATTGCTATAGCTAGGACTTCCAGAACTATGTTGAATAAGAGTGGTGAACCTGCCTTGTTCCTGATCTTTTTTTTTTTTTGTATTTATCTGAAGCTGGAAACGGGGAGAGACAGTCAGACTCCTGCATGCGCCCGACCGGGATCCACCCGGCACGCCCACCAGGGGCGACGCTCTGCCCACCAGGGAGCAACACTCCGCCCCTCCGGGGCGCCGCTCTGCCGGGACCAGAGCCACTCCAGCGCCTGGGGCAGAGGCCAAGGAGCCATCCCCAGCGCCCAGGCTATCCCCGCTCCAATGGAGCCCCGGCTGCGGGAGGGGAAGAGAGAGACAGAGAGGAAGGAGGGGTGGGGGTGGAGAAGCAAATGGGCGCTTCTCCCATGTGCCCCGGCCGGGAATCGAACCCGGGTCCCCCTCATGCCAGGCCGACGCTCCACCGCCGAGCCAACCGGCCAGGGCCCTTGTTCCTGATCTTAAGGGGATTGCTTTTAATTTTGCCCATTGAGTATGATGTTGGCTATGAGTTTGTTATAGATGGCCTTTATCGTGTTGAGGTATGTTCCCTGTATGCCCACTTTGCTGAGAGTTTTGATCATATATGGATGCTGGATTTTATCAAATGCTTTTCCTGCATCTATTGATATTATCATTTGCTTTTTAGCCTTCCTTTTGTTTATGTGATGAATCATGTTGATTGATTTGCGAATGTTGTACCAACCTTGCCTCCCTAGAATAAATGCCATTTGACCATGATGGTATTGCTCCCTAGAATAAATGCCACTTGATCATGATTTCATGTATTGCTGGATCCGGTTTGCTAATATTTTGTTGAGAATTTTAGCATCTAAGTTCATCAGGGATATTGATGTATACTTTTCTTTCTTTGTAGTGTCTTTACTTGCTTTTGGAATAAGGATTATGTTTGATTCATAAAAGGTATTTAGAACTTTTCCCTCCTCTTGAATTTTTTGAAATAGCATGAGAAGGATAGGAGTTAGTTTTTCTTTGAATATTTGGTAAAATTTGCCTGGGAAGCCCTCAGGCCCAGGACTTTTGTTTGTTGGGAGTTTTTAAATAACTGTTTCAATCTCTTTTGGTGTAATTGGTCTGTTTAGGTTTTCTAATTCTTCCATATTGATTTTTGAATGATTATATTTTTCAAGGAAGTTGTTCATTTCATCAGGTTGTCCTATTTGGGGGCATACAGTTCTTTATAGTATTTTCTTATAATCCTTTCAATTTCTGCTGTGTCAGTTGTTACTTCTCCTCTCTTATTTCTGATTTTTTAAAATTAATTTTAATGGGGTGACATTAATAAATCAGGGAACATATGTTCAGAGAAAACATCTCCAGGTTATTTTGACATTTAATTATGTTGCATACCCAACATCCAAAGTCAAATTTTCTTCCGTCACCTTCTATCTAGTTTTCTTTGTGCCCCTCCTCTCCGCCCTCTACCTCCCTCTCCTCCCCAACCCCCATATAACCACCACACTCTTGTTCTTATCTCTTAGTCTCATTTTTATGTCCCACTTATGTATGGAATCATGCAGTTCTTAGTTTTTTCTGATTTACTTATTTCACTCCGTATAATGTTATCAAGATCCATCTATGTTGTTGTAAATGATCTGATGTCATCATTTCTTATGGCTGAGTAGTATTCCATAGTATATATGTACCACATCTTCTTTATCCAGTCATCTATTGAAGGACTTTTTGGTTGTTTCCATGTCTTGGCCACTGTGAACAATGCTGCAATGGACATGGAGCTGCATGTGTCTTTACATACCAATATTTTTGAGTTTTGGGGGTATATACCCAGAAGAGGGATTGCTGGGTCATATGGTAGTTCTATTTTTAGTTTTTTGAGGAACCACCTCAAACTTTCTTCCATAATGTTTTATTACTTTACATTCCCACCAACAGTGGATGAGATAATAACAAGTGTTGGAGAGGCTGTGGAGAAAAAGGAACCTTATCCACTGTTGAATTTTTTTAAATTTTATTTATTGATTTTAGAGAGAGATAGAGGAAGGGAGAAAGAGAGACAAAAACATTGGTCTGTTTCTGGCTGTGCACTGACTGGAGATTGAATCGGCAACCTCTGTGCTTTGGAGTGAAGGTCTAACCAAAGGAGCTATCTGGCCAAGGCTTCTGATTTTATTAATTGAGCCCTCTTTTCTTTTTTCTTGGTGAGTCTGGTTAAAACTTCATCAATTTTGGGACCCCTGAAAATGGCAGCAGAGTAGGCAGATGCACAGACTCCCAGCTCTCACCACCAAACTGGAATACAAATCAATTTAGGAACAATAAGCATGAAAAACCAACTCTGGACTACAAGAACAGCTCTCAAAAACCAAGGAGCAAAGAAGAAGCCACAACAAATCTGGTAGGGAGTGCCTGAATCTCCCATGCTTACAGGAACGGAGGGAGGGTGAGATTGAGAGTCCAGATGGGCTCTCACTCCATGGAAAAGAGCAGAAAATACTGCTCACAGCCACTTGCCTGGCAACCAGGGAGTGAGGTGTGTTGAAAGGGCCCGCTTGTCTTCTAAGTGAAAATGGGAGAGAGAGAGACAGACAGTGAGGGGCAGAGGAATGAAGAGGATGACCTAAAAAGCTGACTCACCAGTACTGGAGGCAGCCATAGCTGGGGGAGGGGCTGATCCTTCCACAAAACAGAAGACTGAATTGCTTCTGATCACAGATCTCCAGACATGTCTCTACCTCCAATCAGCACAACAAGACACAGCTGAAAACAAGAAATGGGGAAGAGGGGCAGTAACTCAGGTCTCCATGGAGATCTGAGATACACCTCCCCCTACTGAAGCTGAGAAAACACCCTGCCCCCAGAGAGATTAGTTGGTGAAAAAGGCCTTCAGAGTCTCAGGTTACACCCACCGCATTTTTGGATACAGTTTCAAATAAGCCCCCTGCTGAGATCAGTAAACAAGATTATCACCTGTTAATAAAACAAACACATCAAGACTTCAAAGGGGCCCAAAACTGAAAGTGGATTACAAATAATAGCTAATATCAACCCAAGAAGACCTAGAAATAACACAATTGAAAACTGGAGGCAGACAACACCAAGCCTAGACTCAACGAGCTCTACAAGCAAAACACCCAAATAAAGACATAATGAAAAGACAAAGAAGTGCAATCCAAATGAAACCACAAGAGAAACCTTCAGGAGATGAACTGAGTTATATAATAACCAAACTTCTGGATGCAGAGTTCAAAATAATGATTGTATGGATGCTTAGGGATCTCATTACAAAACACCTAAATAAAGATATAGCAATTATAAAAAAGGATATTGAAATATTAAGAAAGAATCAGTCGGAGATGACATACACAATATCAGAAATGGAGACCACAATGGAAGGAATTAAAAACAGGATGGATAGAGCTGAGGATCGAATCAGCAGTTGGAGGATAACTTGAATGAAGGCAAGAAAGCAGAGAAGAAAAAAGAAAAGAGACTCAAAAAGTCTGAGGAAACTCTTAGAGAGCTCTGTGACAACATGAAGAGAAATAACATCCTCATCATAGGGATTCCTGAAGAAGAAGAGAAAGAACAGGGGATAGAGACTTCGTTCAATCATATCATAGCTGAAAACTTCCCTAAATTAATGCAGGAGAAACTCTCACAAGTTCAAGAAGCACAGAGAACTCCATTAAAGAGAAACCCAAAGAAACCTACACCAAGACACATCATAATTAAAATACCAAAGCTAAGTGATAAAGATAAAATATTGAAAGCTGCAAGAGGAAAAAAACCTATCACCTAAAAAGGAGCCCCCGTAAGGATGACATCCGACTTCTCAACAGAAACACTTGAGGCCAGAAGGGAATGGCAAGAAATATTCAATACCCCACTAACATCACTAGATAGATTCTCAAGAGAGAAAATAAACAAAGAAACAGCAGACTTAAAGGACATCCTAGATCAACTTGATTTAATAGATATCTTCAGAACCTTTCACCCTAAAGCAGCAGAATATACATTCTTTCCAAGTGCTCATGGTACATTCTCTATAATAGACCACATGTTAGGGCACAAAAGTGGTCTCAACAAATTTAAGAAGATTGAAATCATATCAAGGACTTTCTCTGATCACAATGGCATGAAACTAGAAATCAACCACCACAGAAAAGCTCAAAATTCTTAAACACATGGAAACTAAGTAGCAGGTTGTTAAATAATAAATGGATTAAGAATGAGATCAAAGAAATAAAAAAAATTCCTATAAATGAATGACAATTAGCATACAACAACTCAAAATTTATAAGACACAGCAAAAGCAGTACTGAGAGGCAAGTTTATAGCACTACAAGCACACTTTAAGAAACTAGAAAAAGCTCAAATAAACTATTTCACCCTGCACCTAAAAAAACTAGAAAAAGAACAGCAAGTAAAGCTCAAATGTAGTAGAGGAAGGAAATAATAAAGATCAAAGCAGAAATAAATGACATAGAGGCTAAAGAAACAATACAGAGGATCAATGAAACCAGGAGCTGGTTCTTTGAAAAGGTAAAGATTGATGAACCTTTAACCAGACTCACCAAGAAAAAAAGAGAGCCTGACCTGTGGTGGCGCAGTGGATAAAGTGTTGACCTGGAAATTCTGAGGTCGCCGGTTCAAAACCCTGGGCTTGCCTGGTCAAGGCACATATGGGAGTTGATGCTTCCAGCTCCTCCCCCTTCACTCTCTCTGTCTCTCTCTCCTCTCTCTCCCTCTCTGTCTCTCTCCTCTCTAAAAATGAATAAATAAAAAAATAAAAAAATAAATTCAAAAAAAATTTAAAAAAAAGAAAAAAGAGAGAGGACTCAAATAAATAAAATTAGAAATGACAGTGGAAAAATAACAACTGACACAACAGAAATACAAAATATTGTAAGAAAATACTATGAAGAACTGTATGTGAAATAACTAGACAACCTAGATGAAATGGACAAATTCCTTGAAAATACAATCTTCCAAAAATCAATCTGGAAGAATTAGAAAACCTAAACAGACCAATTACACCAAATGAGATCGAAACAGTTATCAAAAAACTCCCCAAAAAGAAAAGTCCTGGGCCTGATGGCTTCACAAGTGAATTCTACTAAATATTCAAAGAAGAACTAACTCCTATCCTATTTCAAAAAATTCAAGAGGAAGACTTCCAAGCTCCTTTTAAGAGGCGAGCATAATACTGATTTCAAAACCATGCAAAGACAACACAAAGAAAGAAAATTATAGGCCAATATCCCTGATGAATATAGATGCTAAAATCCTCAACAAAATATTAGCAAACCGGATCCAACTATATATATGGAAAAAATCATACATCATGATCAAGTGGGACTTATTCTGGGGAGGCAAGGCTGGTACAATATTTGCAAATCAATCAATGTGATTCATAACATAAATAAAAGGAAGGAGAAAAACCACATGATAATTTCAATAGATGCAAATAAAGCATTTGATAAAAATCCAGCATCTGTTTATGATCAAAACTCTCAGCAAAGTGGGAATACGGGGAATATACCTCAACATGATAAAAGCCATCTATGACAAACCCATAACCAGCATTATACTCAATGGGCAAAAAAATAAAAGCAATCCCCTTAAGATCAGGAACAAGGCAGGGGCGTCCCCTTTCACCACTCTTATTCAACATAGTCCTGGAAGTTCCAGCCACAGCAATTAGACATGAAGAAGAAATAAAAGGCATTCAAGTTGGAAAAGAAGAAGTAAAACTATCATTATTTGCAGATGATATGATATTGTTTATAGAAATCCCTAAAGTCCCAGTCAAAAAACTACTGGACCTGATAAATGAATTCAGCAAAGTGGCAGAA
This sequence comes from Saccopteryx leptura, assembly GCF_036850995.1. Taxonomy (NCBI): domain Eukaryota; kingdom Metazoa; phylum Chordata; class Mammalia; order Chiroptera; family Emballonuridae; genus Saccopteryx; species Saccopteryx leptura. The sequence goes on from NW_027095700.1 coordinate 2,279,220, forward strand.
TATAAAATTAATACTCAGAAATTAGAGACATTTTTATACATCAACAATGAACAGTCAGAAAGAGAAGTTAAGGAAACAATCTCCTTCACTATTACCACCAAAAAAATAAAATACCTAGGAGTAAATTTAACCAAGGAGACTAAAGACTTGTACTCGGAAAATTATAAAATATTGATAAAAGAAATCAAGGAAGATACAAACAAGTGGAAGCACATATTCTGCTCATGGTTAGGAAGAACAAACATCATTAAAATGTCTATATTACCCAAACCAATCTATAAATTCAATGCAATATCAATTAAAATAACAATAATATGCTTCAAAGATATAGATCACATATTCCAAAAATTTATATCGAACCAAAAGAGAACATGAATAGCCTCAGCAATCTTAAAAAAGAAGAATAAAGTGGGAGGTATCATACTTCCTGATATCAAGTTATACTACAAGGCCATTGTACTCAAAACAGCCTGGTATTGGCATAAGAACAGGCATATAGCTCAATGGAACAGAACAGAGAACCCAGAAATAAACCCACAGCTCTCTGGACAACTGATATTTGACAAAGGAGGTAAGAAAATACAATGGAGTAAAGACAGTCTCTTTAATAAATGATGTTGAGAAAACTGGATAGCTACCTGCAAAAAAATGAAACTAGACCACCAACTTACACCATTCACAAAAATAAACTCAAAATGGATAAAAGACTTAAATGTAGGCTGTGAAACCATAAGCATCTTAGAAGAAAACATAGGCAGTAAGCTCTCGGACATCTCTCGGAGCAATATATTTGCTGATTTATCTCCACGGGGAAGTGAAATAAAAGACAGGATAAACAAATGGGACTATATCAAACTAAAAAGCTTTTGCACAGCTAAAGACAACAAGAACAGAATAAAAAGACAAACTACACAATGGGAGAACATATTTGACAATACGTCTGATAAGGGGTTAATAACCAAAATTTATAAAGAACTTGTAAAACTCAACACCAGGAAGACGAACAACCCAATCCAAAAATGGGCAAAAGAGATGAATAGACACTTCTCCAAAGAGGACATACAGATGGCCAATAGGCATATGAAAAAATGCTCAACATCACTAATCATTAGAGAAATGCAAATTAAAACCACAATGAGATATCACCTCACACCAGTCAGATTGGCGCTTATCAACAAAACAACACAGAATAAGTGGCGAGGATGTGGAGAAAAGGGAACCCTCCTGCACTGCTGGTGGGAATGCAGACTGGTGCAGCCACTGTGGAAAACAGTATAGAGATTCCTCAAAAATCTGAAAATCGAACTGCCTTTTGACCCAGCTATCCCACTTTTAGGAATATACCCCAAGGACACCATAGAACGGCTCGAAAAGGAGAAATGCACCCGGATGTTTGTGGCAGCATTGTTCACAATAGCGAAGATCTGGAAACAGCCCAAGTGTCCGTCAGAGGACGAGTGGATTAAAAAGCTTTGGTACATATATACTATGGAATACTACTCAGCCATAAGAAATGATGACATTGGATCATTTACAATAACATGGATGGACCTTGACAACATTATACGGAGTGAAATAAGTAAATCAGAAAAAAAAAAAACTAAGAAGAATCCATACATAGAAGGGACATAAAAATGAGACTCAGAGACATGAACAAGAATGTGATGGCAACAGGGGTGGGAGGTTGGGGGAGGAGGGAGGGGGTGAAGAAGGAGAGAGGGGTTAGGGGAGGGGAGGGGCACAAAGAAAACCAGATAGAAGGTGACAGAAGACAATTTAACTTTGGGGGAGGGGTATACAGCACAATCAAATGTCAAAATAATCTAGAGATATTTTCTCTCAACATATGTACCCTGATTTATCAGTGTCACTGCATTAAATTTAATAAAATAAAATTAAAAAAAAAATAACCAAAATTTATAAAGAACTTGTAAATCTCAACACCAGGAAGGAAAACAATCCAATCAAAAATTGAGAAAAGGAAATGAAGACACTTCTCCAAAGAGGACATACAGATGGCCAATAGGCATATGAAAAAATGCTCAACATCATTAATCACTAGAGAAATGCAAATTAAAACCACAATGAGATATCACCTCACACCAGTCAGAATGGCGCTCATCAACAAAACAACACAGAATAAGTGCTGACGAGGATGTGGAGAAAAGGGAACCCTCCTGCACTGCTGGTGGGAATGCAGACTGGTGCAGCCTCTGTGGAAAACAGTATGGAGATTCCTCAAAAAATTGAAAATCGAACTGCCTTTTGACCCAGCCATCCCACTTTTAGGAATATTCCCCAAGAACACCATAGACCTGCTCCAAAAGGAGAAATGCATCCCCATGTTTGTGCAGCATTGTTCACAGCAGCGAAGATCTGGAAACAGCCCAAGTGTCTGTCAGAGGATGAGTGGATTAAAAAGCTTTGGTACATATATACTATGGAATACTACTCAGCCATAAGAAATGATGATATTGGATCATTTACAATAACATGGATGGACCTTGATAACATTATATGGAGTGAAATAAGTAAATCAGAAAAAACTAAGAACTATATGAATCTATACATATATGGGACATAAAAATGAGACTCAGAGACATGGACAAGAATATAATGGTAACGGTGGGGTGGGGAGGGATGGAACAAGAAGGAGAGAGGGGGGTGAGGGGAGGGGAGGGGCACAAAGTAAACCAGATAGAAGGTTACGGAAGACAATTTGACTTTGAGTGAAGGGTATACAGCATAATCAAATGTCAAAATATTCTGGAGATGTTTTCCCTCAACATATATACCCTGATGTATCAATGTCACTGCATTAAATTTAATAATAATAATAATAAAATATTTATCAATTTTGTTTACCTTTTCAAAGAACCAGCTCTTGGTTTCATTAACCTTCTGTATTGGTTTTGTTTGTTTGTTATTGCCTCTATGTCATTTATTTCCACTCTGATTTTTATTATTTCCTTCTACTTCCTCTAGGCTTTACTTGCTATTCTTTTTCTAGGTCTTTTAGATGCAGGGTTAAGTTGTTTGAATTTTTTCTTGCTTCTTAAGATATGCCTGTAATGCTATGAACTTCCCTTTCAGGACTGCTTTTGCTGTGTCCCATAAATTTGAGTTGTTTTATGTTCATTTTCATTTGTTTCAAGGAATATTTTATTTCTTCTTTGATCTCATTGTTAACCCATTTATTATTTAATAGCATGCTATTTAGTCTCCAAGTGTTTAAATGTTTTTTAGTTTTTCTATTGTAGTTGATTTCTAGTTTTATGCCATTGTAGTTAGAGAGGTGCTTGATATGATTTCAGTCTTCTTAAATTTATTAAGACTCGTTTTGTGTCCTAACATGTGGTCTAGCCTAGAGAATGTACTGTGAGCACTTGAAAAGAATGTATATTCTTCTGTTTTGGGGTGAAAGGTTCTAAAGATATCTATTAATTCCAGTTGATCTAGTGTGTCATTTAAGGCCACTGTTTCCTTGTTAACTTTCTGACTGGAGGTTCTATCCATTGATGTTAGTGGGGTATTAAAATCCCCTACTATTGGCCCTGGCCGGTTGGCTCAGCAGTAGAGCGTCGGCCTGGTGTGCGGGGGACCCGGGTTCGATTCCTGGCCAGGGCACATAGGAGAGGCACCCATTTGCTTCTCCACCACCCCCCTCCTTCCTCTCTGTCTCTCTCTTCCCCTCCTGCAGCCAGGGCTCCATTGGAGCAAAGATGGCCTGGGCGCTGGGGATGGCTCCTTGGCCTCTGCCCCAGGCGCTACAGTGGCTCTGGTCGTGGCAGAGCGACCCCCCGGAGGGGCAGAGCATCGCCCCTGGTGGGCGTGCTGGGTGGATCCCGGTTGGGCGCATGCGGGAGTCTGTCTGACTGTCTTTCCCTGTTTCCAGCTTCAAAAGAAAAAAAAAATCCCCTACTATTATAATATTACTGTTGATTTTATTCTTTTTGTCAATCAAAATCTGATTTATATATTTAAATGCTCCTATATTAGGTGCATATATATTTATAATAGTTATAGCTTCCTACTGTAATGCTCCTTTTATCATTATGTAATGACCTTCTTTATCTTTTACTATATATAGCCTTTGTTTAAAAGTTTATTTTGTCAAATATTAGTATTGCTACCCAGCTTTTTTTTCCTTCCCATTTGCATGAAATATTTTTTTCCATCCCTTTACTCTCTGTCTATGTATATCTCTACAAGAGACAGCATATGTATATGAGTCCTGTTTTCTTATTCATGCAGCTACCCTATGTCTTTTGATTGGACCATTTAATCCATTTACAATTAAGGTTATTATTGATATGTAGTTGTTTATTGCCATTTTATTCTTTAGATCTATAATTCTCTTTTTCTTAATTTCTTTTTTCCTTTGCTTTTTCTACAGGAAGCCCCTTGACATTTCCTGCAGTACTGGTTTGGTTGTAATGAATTCCTCGAGGTGTTTTTTTTTAATCTGGGAAGCTTTTTATTTCTCCTTTTTTAAATGATAATCTTGCTCGATAAGGTAGTCTTGGTTGTAGGCTCTTGTTTTGCATTACTTTAATTATTGCTTGCCATTCTCTTCTGGCCTCAAGTGTTTCTGTTGAGAAGTCAGATGTCATCCTTGTGGGTGCTCCTCTATAAGTAATTGACTTCCTTTCTCTTGTTGCATTTAGTATTTTTTTTTTAATATCTTAACTTTGGTATTTTAATTATGGTCTGTCTTGGTGTAGGCCTCATTGGGTTTCTTTTTGTCAGGACTCTCTGTGCTTCTTGAACTTGTGTGACTTTTCCCTTCATCAATTTACAGAAGTTTTCAGCTATGATTTCTTCAAACAGTTTCTCTGTCCCTTGTTCTTTCTCTTCTTCTTTTAGAACCTCTACGATGCAGATGTTATTTCTCATCATATTGTCACAGAGCTCTCTTAGAGTTTCCTCAGACTTTTTGAGCCTCTTTTCTTGTTTCTGCTCTGTTTCTGTGTTTTTATTTATCTTGTCCACTAATTCACTGATTCAATCCTCTGCTTCATCCAGGCTGTTGTTGATTCCTTCTAGTGCAGTCTTCATTTCTGATATTGTAATTGACATTTCTGATTGATTCTTTTTTATGATTTCTGTCCTTTTTGATGCTTGCAGTTTCTCTATTTAGGTGCTCATTAAGTCCATTCATTGTAGCTTTGAGATCATTAAGCATCTTAACAATCATTATTTTAAACTCTTTATCCAATAATTGATTACTTCCATCTCATTTATTTTTCTTGGGATCTTTCTTGTTGATTCATATGGTTTACATTCCTCTGTCTTTCCATTCTTTCTGTGTGCGGTTTGCAAGTTTGTTAGAGTTGTGGGTCTGAAGTTGGTTTATGAATCCCACCATTGATTGTGATATAATTACCACTTGAAGAATAGACTTAACAGATCAAATGAATTCACTATAGTCAAGCACTTCCATCACTAAAATAAAAGTTGTTTGAGCCATAAGAAATTATTCTATTTTCATTTTAACTATCCTGGGAGCTTAAGCTTTTGAACTTTCCATGCTTGCATCAATGCCTGGATAGACACCAAACCTCCACCAAATCCATTTATTACTCGCTGAACTGATAAGACAGTCAGATCACCTGATTTTCATCAGTCATCTAAAGCAATGGTTTTCAATCTTTTTACATTTGAGGGACCAGTGTAAATAAGAGAATTATTTCATTGACCACTAAGACAGAAGTCACCCTGAGCACAAGCAAGTTTAAGTAAGATCAGTGGTTCTGTGATGTTCATACATCAGGGTGTTTAACTGTTTCTCAGAGCTGCATAAAATTTCTGGCAGACTGGTCTATTGACCAAGTGGTTGAAAACACTGATCTACAGGATTATCATCACTGATCAATCCAAACACTAATAATGCAAGATTTGTTCTCAGTAATGCTCAGTAATATAATTTTTTTATATAAGAATCCTTAGCTTTTTTTTCTTCTCTGGGTATTGCCTACTTGTATTTCCAGTTACAAACACTGAGACCCTAAAATTAATTTTATCCTCTCCAGACATTTTTGGACTTCTGTGGATATACATGGCATCAGCACTATTATATCTAAAGAATTCTGTTTGCCTGACCTATGGATTGAGCATTGGCCCAGGATGCTGAGTGCCCCATTTCAAAACCCAAAGGTCACTGGCTTGAGCACAGGACCAATGACAAGATCCCAAGGTTGCAGACTTGCAAGGGGTCACTGGTCCAGCTTGAGCCTACCCTACCCAGTCAAGGCATGTATGAGAAGCAATCAATAAACAACGAAAGTGAAACAACTATGAGTTCATGCTTCTCATCTCTCTCCTTCCCCTCCTAAAAAAACAAAACAAAACAAAACAAAAAACACCTCTGCCGGGGTCCAGCCCCGGGGGGGATCCAGGGATCCCACAGGAGGAGACGGCATCGGCAAAAATCGAGTGAGAGAGCCGAATTCTTTTCTTTCTCTTTATTCTCTGGTTAGCATTTACTGCCAGGCATCTCTGCTAAATGCTGGTCTAGCTTTACTTTTTATGCACACACACTAAGTTACAATCATATGGTATTTTGAATACATCATTGTTTTAGTTTCACTATGGTTACATATTTCTAGATAACAGTTAATTCATACCTATAAGCTACAAGTCAGGTGGTAAGTTATTCAAAGTACAGTTATACAATATCTTGAATAGTAATAACAATATTGGTACAAACTTCTAAAAGATTAGTACTAATTAATAACTCTATTTTACTGTTGTTGTGAGTCAAGGGCGCAGAGAGAGATAGCAGACGAAATCATCAAGGAATAGCAAAGGACCATTGCTTGCTCAGGCAAATAGCCTTGAGTTCATGCAGTGTCCTAATTCTTTATTCACAAGACTACAAAAGGCTTGCTATTTAAGAAACTGACATAGTATTAAGAGTAATTTTTACTTAAAGATACATAGAGTGCACCTGCAAGATAGCTAGTAGCAACATAATATCAGAAGGCATTAGTTGCTATTGCTGCTATGAATCCCACCACATTCCTCTCCTTATTCTTGGAAAATACAAAAATCTCATGAGAATGTTTTACTGAGAAAAGCCCAGCAACTGCCTTCAGTGACAAAACAAGTCTTTTAACAAAACATTCTTTACTTGCCAGCTGTGCTCCCATCCAAGGCCATGCAACGGGCCACTCCGCTATACCTTACCTAAGATTCTATTGTCTAGTCAAATTTTATTTATTTACTATATTCATACACTAGTTAAGTTCTAACTTTATTCTTTCTAACATGATTAATAAGAAGAAATTCTCCTACAAACTTAACCCTTTATGAGGGATATCATGGCCAGCCTCTTATGTTTATGAGCCCAGTTCAAGGGGCTTACAGGCTTTTCTGTGGAACTTACACCTTCTGTCTCATTTCCAAAGAAATTACTACAAATCTACAGGGAAAGCATGGTACTATTATCCCTGTGCCATAAATAATAGCACACACCCTGAAAAGGGGGGAATATAAGGCCAGATTAATTCAAAAGATTAAAGGGGGAAGTATCATTGTGCCTTTCCTTTGCAGTGACTTTGTCAACCCACACCTGTTGGTCTTCACTGTGGTGACTCTATCAACCAGTAGCCATCGATCTTCTTTTGCTGTGACTTTGTCAACCAGCAGTTGTGGATCTTCTCCTGCTATGACCTAGTTAGCCAGCATTAGTGGATCGGCTCCCGACACACCTCATATACTGCTTCAAGTATCCTATTGGTTCAAGCCATCTATTGTTTGAATTTTTTCTGCTGTTTTCTCCCTAGTGACTCCAGGGTTCCATTGGAGAGTTCTCTCAATTCCAAACCTCCTTCTTTCTATTGAGATTCATGGCTTTTATTCTTGAGTCCTCTGATACTATATTTTAAATGGAGTACATACTTTATAAGTCTGTTATGGAAGCAACCATCTGCTTCACCCACACACAGACACACACCTTCTATCTCTCTCTTCCCCCCTCACAGCCATAGCTGTGGTTCAAACAAAGTTGGCCCCAGGTGCTGAGGATGGTTCCATGGCTTTGCCCTTAAGTGCTAAAATATCTTGATTGCCAAGAAGAGCTGTGGCCCAGCCTGGCAGAGCATCTCCTGGTAGGCTTGCTGGGTGGATCCCAGTCCAGACACATACAGGAGTCTGTCTCTGCCTCCCCACCTCTCAGTTAATAAAAGAAAGAAGTTAAATTATTAAGCTTGACCAGGTGGTGGTGCAGTTGAAAGAGTGTCGACCTGGGGTGCTAAGGACCCAGGTTTGAAACCCCAATGTCTCTGGCTTGAGCATGGGCTTACAAATTTGAGCATGGGATCACCAGCTTAAGCATAGGATCATATATACTACCCCATAGTCACTGGTGTAAGCCCAAACAAAGATCAGTGGCTTGAGCAAGGGGTCAGTGGTTCTAGCAAGGGGTCAGTGGCTCAACTGAAATCTTCTTTCTCTTGTCAAGGCACATATGAAAAGCAATCAATGAACAACTGGCATGCTGCAACTATGAGTTATTGCTTCTCATCTCCCTCTTTTTCTCTCTCTCAGTGAAAAAAAAAGAAAAATTATTCAAAGATAATTTTAACACCTCTTGTCTTTTTGTTGGGCTGTGACAGCTTTCAGGAGAACTAATTGTATCTTAATACAGGACACTCTAAACTGTTTCCAAAAAATTTTGGCCTTGGGAACTCTACCTAGCTATATACGAAAACATTTTGGTCCTTTATCCTGTGCCTCTTTAATAAAATGGACTAATTTAGCCAAAAAAATTTTAAGCTCTAATGACCATTAAGGAAGATCTTTGTTTTGTGGAGCCCACCTGTTTGTTCCACAAGGGATGGTTTAGACAGTGAGATTCCCATTGAGGTGAAGAAAGCATGCAAGGGGTGATGTATTACATGCCTTCACAACCTAAACCTGAATATGGAACTTTCCTGCTGTAGTCCATAACTACAGCCATTGCAAGACATCTACCCATAAGATACATTCAGAGATAAGATACAGTACACTGCATGGCTCAGGAGGCTATTCTTCCATCTCCTAGGGACCAATTACTGGATTCGCTTGAATAGTCCCACCCCCAAACTGCCGATGGCTTCAGGGTCCCTGGGAACCACTAGAGGTTCCTGAAGTGGAGGGAGCAATTAGCACCTTTATTCATCCAAGCTAAATTAATCCACATTAGGAGGGGACTAATGGAATGCCAATTCCATATGGGGCCTCTGATCTCTGCCTGTCCCTATTAGGTGGGTCCATTGGCCTTTCCCCTATTCAAATTGGAACAACAAGGCTTGGGGTTACCTTACCCCCTCAGAACCTTCCCACCAGTAGTCTCATGGGTGAGCTGCACATACATTGGGTCGCTCATTTCCTCTGCTTCTTCAGTGGCTGAAACTTCTGTTCTGGTTACTGTCACCAGCCTTTTTCATTTGTTAGCAGGAAACGTGGCTTGGGCTTGGTGGTTCTATATTGCCTTTGCTTCCATAGCAGTGTCAAAAACAGCCAGTACACCCATCCTGCTGCCTCCGTGTGTTCAGCTTCAAATCCTATAAGGCAGGGGTCCCCAAACTACAGCCCGCGAGCCACATGCGACCCCCTGAGGCCATTTATCCAGCCCCCGCCACACTTCTGGAAGGGCACCTCTTTCATTGGTGGTCAGTGAGAGGAGCATAGTTCCCATTGAAATATTGGTCAGTTTGTTGATTTAAATTTACTTGTTCTTTATTTTAAATATTGTATTTGTTCCCGTTTTGTTTTTTTACTTTAAAATAAGATATGTGCAGTGTGCATAGGAATTTGTTCATAGTTTTTTTTTTATAGTCCGGCCCTCCAACGGTCTGAGGGACAGTGAACTGGCCCCCTGTGTCAAAAGTTTGGGGACCCCTGCTATAAGGCTTTCTTCATGGCATCTAACATGGGTTCCACTATTTCCCAATCAACTGGAGCTATCCAGGTTGACAGGATTGCTGCCAACAGGTACCAAAACCAGTTGATGGCCACAGGTCACTGTCACCCTTTTGGGGATGCCAGGGCCAAAGAGGTATTCAGCATATCCTGCTCACAGCACCAGATGTCAGACCCACCTGCTCCACAAGGATGGTTTAGGTAGTGAGATCCCCAAGATGAAGAAAGCAAGAAGAGCTGAAGAAATGTGAGACATGCTGCAATGCTTTATTCATTCATTCCATAATTCTCCTTTATTACTTGTAATTCTAACCTAGCAGTGCCAGAGCAGTAGATATAATGCCAAGGGACAATAGTGGTATGATGCCAATGTTATAGTAGTGCAAAGATTATATCAGTTGCTGAGTCAGGCATGGGAACCAGAGCTGAGTTAAGCAGCCCAGAAAGATGTGGGAGCTGGGGCTGATTTAAGCAGCCCAGAAAGGCATGGGACATACTGATCAGTTGGTCCAGCAGTGCAGCATTGGCCTGGCATGTGGGAGTTCACCTAACAACTCCATCTAGAGCTAATGCAAGTACCGAGCTATTTTTAGCACCTCAGGTTATGCATTCCAAAGGAGCTATCCTCGGTGGCAGTGGCTGCAGTAGGAGAAGAGAGAGACAAGTGGGGAGATGGGGGGGGGGGGAGAAGTAGATCATCTCATCTCCTGTGTTCCCTGACCAGGAATCCAACCCAAGACATCCATACACTGGTTTGGTGCTCTATCCATTGAACCACCAGCCCGGGCCTGGTCTTCCTCAATAACTCTTACCAGTGTAATGTTTTAAAATGCAAATTTCTGTGAGGTAATTCTTATTGCAAACAAATACCCTACTTTTGGAATTTTTAATCATGAATTTTAGAGACACAGACAGAGAAAGAGGGAAAGAGAAGCATTCATTTCTTGTTCCACTTATTTATGAAGTCATTGGTTGCTTCCCATGCCTGACTGAGTATTGAACCCACGCTTTGGTGTTTTGGAACAATGCTCTAACCCAGTTGCTTTCAAGCTTTTTACACTTGGGGAGTGGTAAAAATAGAAGAATTATTTCTGGGACCACTAACGTAGAAAACAACCTGAGCATAAGTGAATTCAACTAATATTTTTGAATTGATAATCATACATCAGGGTTGTTAATTCTTTAGTTGACTGGCACTAAATTTCTAGAGGCCAGTCCATAAACCATCAGTTGAAAAATACTGCTAATTGTCTGAGCTCACTCGACAGATCTTACTTTTGGCCTTTCATTACAGAGAAGCTAGAAAATAATTTGGAGCTATTAATGAATGTCTTAAATGTTATTAGAAATACATATCTAGCCTGACCAGTGGTGGTGCAGGGAATAGAACATTTACTCAGGATGCTGAGGTCCCATATTTGAAACCCTGAGGTTGCTGGCTTCAGTGTGGGATCATAGACATGAACCCACAGTAGCTGGCTTTAGCCCAGAGGTCACTCTTTTGAAGTCCACAGTTGCCAGCTTGAGCCCAGTGTCACTGGCTTGATTAAAATGTCACTGGCTCAGCTTGAACCCCCAGTCAAGGCTCATATGAGACACTATCAATGAACAACTAAAGCAATATGATTACAATTTAAAGCTCATCTGTCTCCCTTTCTATTTGTCTCTCTCTCTCTTTCTCTCACTCACTAAAAGAAAAATAAAAAATGGTTGATTGTGGAAAGAGAGTTGAGATGATTGGGAAATATAACCCCCATCTCCCCAGATTGCCATTCATCCAAATAAAGCATCCCTTATGATTGAATTCTTCCCTGACCAGATAGCTCAGTTGGTTAAAGTAGTGTCCTAAGGCACAAAGATTGTCAGTTTGATCCCCTCTGTTCCTTATCTCCTCTCACCCTAAAGCATGTGAGTAACATATAGGGACAGAAACATGTTCCTCTCTCACACACAATTGCTCCCTTCACCCCCTCTCTTTGAGATCAATAGATAGGCCCTGGCTGGTTGGCTCAGCAGTAGAGCATCGGCCTGGCGTGCGGGGGACCCGGGTTCGATTCCCGGCCAGGGCACATAGGAGAAGTGCCCATTTGCTTCTCCACCCCCCCCCTTCCTCTCTGTCTCTCTCTTCCCCTCCCGCAGCCAAGGCTCCATTGGAGCAAAGATGGCCCGGGCGCTGGGGATGGCTCCTTGGCCTCTGCCCCAGGCGCTAGAATGGCTCTGGTCGTGGCAGAGCGACATCCTGGAGGGGCAGAGCATCGCCCCCTGGTGGGCAGAGCATCGCCCCTGGTGGGCGTGCCGGGTGGATCCCGGTCGGGCGCATGCGGGAGTCTGTCGGACTGTCTCTCCCCATTTCCAGCTTCAGAAAAATACAAAAAAAAAAAAATCAATAGATAAAAAATAATTGGCCCTGACCAGTGGCTCAGTGGATAGAGTGTTGGCCCAGCCTTTGAACGTCCTAGGTTTGATTCCTGATCAGGGCACACAGGAGAAACAACCATCTGCTTCTCCCTTCTCCTTCTCTCCCTTTTTCTCTTCCACAACCAGTGACTCAATTGGTTCAAGTGTGGCCCCAAGTACTGAGGATAGCTCCTTTGAAGCACATTAGTCTCAGGCACTAAATATAGTTTGGTACTCAATCATTGGCCATAGATGGGGTTTTCTGGGTGGGTCCCAGTCAGGGTGCATGCAGGAGTCTGTCTCACTATCTCCCTTCCTCTCACTTAAAAAAACAAAAATTAAGTTTTAAATCCAGAATTACAAATAGTACCTGGCATTTTAGCAGTGGGACCACCTCAGACAAAATGTACTGTAAGTGGGGTTTTATTTAATTAAAAAATATTAAAGATTATGTAAAACATGCCAAAAAAATCCAAAAAGGATTTAATCTCTGTCTTTGAATTGGTGACAGTGTTGTAAAGTGATAGATACGTGAATTCCAAACTGCCCTCTTGATGTTCCGCTTATCTGTCAGACCTCACCCTTACTAGACTAATAACCCTGAGACAGAGGAATTCCAAAAAAGCTGAGAAGCCGCCCCAAGGAGGGGCTCCAGACATACCAGGACTATTGATTCAACACCCACATGCTCGAAGCCCCCCAAGGAGAAGCATTTCGGACATACCAGGACTTTTGCCTCAGTATCCCCTCAGGCTCTCCCAAACACTACATAACTCACCACTAGTCTGTAACCCAGAGCACTTCTCCTGGATGAGTGCCCCAGCAGGTCTTTCTCCTCTAATAAAGCCTGCACATCTGGTGATCGAGTGCCGTCTCATTCTTACATCTGGTGCCGAAACGCGGGACAGGGTACTAACTGCCTGGACGATCCCTCTTTGCCATCCAAACTTACAACCAGGGAAGCAATGGGCAGCGGCAGCTCATCCCGGGCTTACTCCCTGATTCTGTTTGGATGTGTAATTGTGGGTTGATTGGCCGGCAGTCCAACCCTGTCCTGAACCTCTGCTGGACCAGAAAGGTAAGGAGTTTCTCCCTTTCCCTTCCCCGGTTGGCCTCTAAATTTCTCTCTAAAAATACCCCTTTCTGGTCGGACGGTTTTCTCTGATACGCCAAACGTTTTGAGGGGTTTGACTCAGTCTCAGTGGACTGCACGGAAGACTAGGCGCCTAGCCAAACCTCTCCACTCTCTCGGACTTCTCGTCCTCGGAGCTCCCTGACAGGTGGTGATGACCTCTATCAGGGATGACTCCCCCACACGGAGATTCTCTCCTCTTGAGACAGTGACAAAAGGCGGGGACGCCCCCTCTTGCTTACCTGTCTCCACTATGGGCTCTTCAGAGTCTAAGCCTTCTGACCAGACACCTCTAAGTGGTCTCATAAAAAACCTCACTGTAAAGCCAGCAGCCAAGGCCAGGGCCACCATCACAGCCACCCGGCCCATGCGGGTTCACATTGGATTCGGACAGTCGGTAAAGAAACAACGGAGCCAAAAACTGATGGGCTGTCATCTTTAATTCTAGCTTGCACCCGGCGGGAGAGTAAAAACACACACTGGGCTCCAAAACCCACTCACATTCAGTGCTCACAAAGCCACTGACTTATCCGAGTTTCCTAGAATCAAAGGTTTCTGGCTCACCAGCCTTATTCTCTTCAGTTCCCCATCTCCTTCCTTATCCCAGATACAAACTCTGCACTAACTGGCATCTCACTCAGCACTCCGCCATCTTGGCTGCTTCTCCTGGCCACATGGCCTCTTTCTGCTCTCTGCTCTGCTCCCTCTGCTCTCTCATGCTAATCATCCCAGGAACCAAGAGAGCAAGCTCCCGTTCTGCCCCCATTTTATAGTGTAGATTCAAAACCTTTAATCCAATATACAAAATAGGGAAGTCTCTGATACAAAGTCACTTCTCTGATATGATTGGATTGTACCGCCCCATATCAAAAAGGGTGGGAAAGGCTTAATCCCAAAACCAAGCCCCAGGCTACAACAATCCTGCCTGCCCCAACACACATTATCACCTGGGCGACGGCCTCCTCGTGGGCAGCGCCGTCTTTAACAAAGTGAGCATAATATATTTTATCTGCCCAACACTCACCAAATTCGGTCTCTCAGACCTCAAACCGAAGAAATTAATCTTCTTCTGTAACACAGCATGGCCTCAGTACAGACTAGACAATGACTCTCATTGGCCTGAAAACGGGACATTCAATTACAATATCATAAGAGATCTTGACAATTTCTGCCACCGGACGGGGAGGGCATCAGAAATTCCTTATGTGCAGGCTTTCTTCTCCCTTCTCTCCTGTCCTTAATTTCTGTACCTTCTGTTCCACATGCAGGCCGTTTTTGACCAAAGAAACCTCACCTAAAACCTCTGCTCCTAATCTTTCCTTCTCCGTGGACTCCCAAACTCTCTCCTTCTCCTGCCTGACCCCTGGGGTACCCCTCTCTCGGGACCCCTCTCTAGTCTCTCAGCAAATCTTTTTTGCCGGAGTCCCTTCCCTCCAGAAAGCCCTTCCCTTCACTAAATCCTGTTTTCTCATTCACCAGTCTCTCTTTCTCCTCCCCTGCTGGCCAGGGGCCTCTCCCTTCTCCACTGTGTTCTTCATCTTCTCCCCCCTCCTCAGAAGCTGTGGCTCTGGCTGCAGTGCCTGTCCCATCTCTGACCTCTCTTCCCTCCTTACAAACTGCAGTTCTGTCTCCTCTCCGACCTCTCCTCCTTCCTTACAAACTGTGACTATGCCTCTTTCCTCCTTGCCCTCTCCTCTCTCCTCAGAGCTCTAAATCCTTTTGACTCCTCTGACCATGTGGCGCCACACCAATACTTTAACCTCCTTCTCTCCTCCTGCAGATTCTGACCCTCTTTCTTTCCATCCAGCTGCTCACACTGTCCATCCATCTGCCTTCTCTCTTCCTCCCCTCTTTGCTGGCGACTCCCTGCCATCTTGAAAAACTTAAAAAACAGAATTGTATATTAAGCTATGTGAGTAAGTAATCTGTCTTGTCTCATTGTTTGTCAGAAAATATTTCTAGTGAATTGAAACAAGTAAAGCGCGCTCATTTAAATTCCTTTATTCATATGTGAAGTCTTTGTTTAATGTGTAACTGTGTCTATTTCTAAGGCCTTAAACCAGTAATTACCCACCTCATAAACCAGGTTTACTCATCCCCACGAACTCTCCCTGCAATACCTCCATCTTTCCTGTTTGAAAACCTTCAGGAGCTTATCACCTCATACAAGCCTTATACCTAATCAATGAGGTAGTAATTTCTCTCCATCCAGTAGTCCCTAATCTCTATAAATTACTGTCACACATTTTCTCAAACACCACTCACTTCATGGTCCTAGACCTCAAGAATGCCTTCTTTACCATTCCTCTACACCCTGACTCTTACTTTCTGTTTGCCTTTACCCAGACACTAATGCAGCCCAGCAATTTACATGGACTATTTTACCCCAGGGGATCAGAAACAGCCCACACCTGTTTCAGCAGGCACTAGCTCAGGATTTAGCAGCATGCAATCTCAAAACTAGTACTCTCTTACAATATATAGATAACCTACTCCTCTGCAGCCCCTCCCTGCCTGCCTCAAGAAGACACCACCACCACCCTTCTTAACTTCCTCACTATGAAGTGTTATCCTGTCTTCTCTGCTAAGGCTCAACTTTATTCTTAGTCCCTAGTCTATCTAGGCATTACTTTAATCCCCACCCCCTTAAGTCTCACCCTAGATCAAACTCAGACCCTCCAGTCTCCAACCACCTACCACAACAGATCAAATCTTTTCTTTCCTCAGTCTAATTAGGCTTCTTTAAACACTGAATTCCCAGTTTTGCTCTCTTAGTCAAGCCCCTCAGTGAGATCTTCTGAGCATGGCTTTTAAGGTCTATAATGACCAAGGAAGTAACAGAAAAGGCAAATAAGGCCCAAAAGAAGTCAGGAAATACCAACTTTTGGCTCCAGCCCCCTAAGAGGTTTCATAGCATTCTATGCAGGCCCTGCTTCAGAGTGGAAAGAAAGGTCATTGAACTGAAGCCTGCCAGGCTTCCCGGCCCAACCATACCTTTCTACACACATACCTGTGCTGTAGAAAGAGGGACATGAGAAGGTAAGCTGCCCCCTTGCTCCGTGGAGGGAGGGTTCAGTCTCTTCTAGCCCTGCTCCAGCTACCTGTGACCTGACCTTGCCCAGCGTGCTGGGAATTGCCACTGAAGGCCCAAGGACATCGTTCATGAGCCTAAGGTATTTCTTCCAAGTAGCAGATAAGCTAATCTCATTTCTTGTAAACACACGGGCCATCTACTATGCCTTGCTTGAATATTTAAGTTTTATTTATCCCTCAAAGATCTCTACTGTGGGTATTGACAGTGTGATTTTATTGCTTTATTTAATGTTTAGTATCTCCTTTGTTCCTCTTATCTCAATGCCCCATGTCTATTATAGGCTGGGACCTTTTGCTAGTTCCAGCTAGAAGCAGTGATCACTAGGACTTAAACTCTAACTGCAAAGTGTGGAATGCAACACCCTTTCCCTAAGTACTTGCAGGTTTTATAGGTTACTCAGCAAATTGTTCAAAGACTGTCCAAGAGGCACTTCCAGCATTACATCACCCAAGGACTGACTTTCACATGGACAGGTCCACACACTGTGATCCTGACAACTCCCACTGCTGCTAAAATAGAAAAACGGCATGCCTTACTCCAACCACAAACCTGAAGCTGGTTGGTCTACGTATGGCAAATATATGAAAAAACTAAGGACTCTTAGTCAGGCTTTGGGAAAAGGGAAACTAGGATAAAAAGAAAGTCAACATGATTGTCACTAGAGGTTAAAATTTTTTAAATCAAGAGTTCTGACTAGAAAGGAATTGTATGGTTTTGATAATAGAAGGTATAAGGTATGGAAATACTTTTGAAAGAAAAGGAAAAGCAAGTTGTTATGAAGGCCAGTTATTTCTGGATAAGAAAGTGCATGAAAGTTGAAGGTTTATGTAAGTTGTAGAAGGTTTGTGCAGGTTGTAGGAGATTTGTACCGAGAAAAAAGAATTTGTACAGTCAGAAAACTGGTTTTCAAAGAATGTTTAATCAGTCACCCTAGCTAACAATCCTCTATCCTCCCCACTTATTAGGACGACTCTTTCCTCCACCCTGACCATCTGGAGCTCAGAAACAGAAACAAAACCGACCCCTTGTCCTTCTATTCTCTATTCACCTTTCAACCTACCTCACCAAATCAGGAAATTTCTACTCGTGTGGGACCAACACCTATCTGTGTCTCTATACTAATTAGACAAAAACCTGTATCCTAATCTATCTCACCCTAAATATTAACCTAATCCCACCCCATGAGCCTCTTCCAGTTCCTAATACACTATCCATCAATGTAAGGACCAAACAAGTTATACAAGTAATTTCCTGGCAGAAAAGAAACTACCCCCCGCCCCATACACACACAAGACTTATCAGGGAGAAGATTAAATACACTGCTCACAAAAATTAGGGGATATTATATTGCTTCATATTCATTTTTTAAATATCCCCTAATCTTTGTGAGCAGTATATATACTTAAGGGTATAAGCCTGGTTGGGACCACGGAGTCAGGTGTCTGGGCACTGGGCCTCAAGGGGAGGAAACTCTGGAACGAAAGGGACCCAGCTCCAAATGGGAGCCCCCACTGACTTCTTCAGATGCGTTTGCTAGTGGGGGTAGAGGGTACCAGGAGGTCAGTCTGAACATGCAGAGTGTGAGGCAGGAGCTGCCCCTCGGCTTCTCTGGGGCCAGGTGCCATTGTGTTCTTGCTCGGTCACACCGCCAAGCCCTAGGTGTTTGTCATCATGTGGCCATGGCCTCACCCACTGTCAAGCCTGATTAAAGGAAGACCCAATATGGGGTTACAGGAGAAAGAAAACAAGATTGAGGGGCATCAAAGAACATAAACAAATTCATTATACATAATTTACAGAACCCAAACCATGTTGGAGACATTCTTTTAGAAAAAGCAATACTTACAAGGAAATTCCACTGGTAGGAGTCGCCCCAGGTAGAGTCACCAGATTTAGCAAAAACAAAAACAAAACAGGACTTCTGGGTGCATTTATTTTTAGATAAACAATGCATAATTTTTTAGTATTTAAATATGTTCCGTGCACTGTTAAAAAATTATATGGTGTTTTTCTGAAATCCAGATTTTTATTTTTATTTTTTTGCGAGAGACAGACAGGAAGGGAGAGACATGAGAGGCCTCAATTCTTTGTTGTGGCTTCTTAGTTGTACGTTGATTGCTTCTCATATGTGCCTTGACCTGGGGCTCCAGCTGAGCCAATGACCACTCACTCAAGCCAGTGACCCTGCGCTCAAGCTGTTGAACTTGTGCTCAAGCCAGATAAGCCTGCGCTCAAGCCAGCAACCTCTGGGTTTCGAACCTGGATCATCAGTGTACCAGGCTGACACTCTACTCACTGTGCCACTACCTAGTCAGGCCTGAAACCCAGATTTGACTGGACATCCTGTATTTGGTCTGGCAACCCAACCACTGGAGAAATTCTCACGCACAGGTTGAGAACACTTGGACAGTGATGCTTGCACAGCCTTGTGGTGTAATAGAGAAAGCAGAAACAACCTAACTAGAAACACAGTCACCCCAAAACCACAGGCTGTTGAGGGGCACAGAGGAGAGAGGGCTTTCTCATCTCACCTCTGTTCTGCCATGCCTCCCACTGATAAAGCCTGTTGGAGAGCAAGAGGGTGAGGGAGCTTGTAGAGTTTGGAAGTCAGCATCCAGGGCTGTGTTGGGGTCAACTGTGAGCATCTCCTCCCGAATCCGTGTTCAGTGATGTCACATCCGTAAGCTAACATTAACCATGCTGGGAGTATTTACTCCATGGAAATCTGCAGACAGTATAAATCAGGGTAATTTTTCCCCATAGGGCTTGTGTTAACCAACTACAAGCACACAACATCAGTTTCTGAGGCACTGAGCAGCATGGAGAAAGGCTGAGAATGTCTATGGAAGAGAAAATGGAGACTATCTTGCATAAATGTTGCACTGTATGCCATTGTATGAATGAACCTCTATGTATTTATTCTTTCTCCTAATGAGGCAGCCACTCTCCCATAACTTGGTTTCTCACTCGTTTCACTAGCTGCCCCCTTGCAGCTAGTGTTTAGAAGTGATAACTGTGCATCAGTTTGGGGCCACTCAGGAGAAAGGGGTCACACAGTAGCTTGAACAGAGGAAGTTTAAAGAATGATTCGCCATAACAAGGGATTGGAGCAACAAGAGGTTGGCTCATAAGAAGTAAAGAGAACTCTGGAGAATATGAGTGTAGTAGTAGATATGAGAGCAGCCACTGACCCTATGGTTGTCATAGAGTGCCCAGTAAAGACTCCCCCCCAGCCTCATAAGAGAGCACAGCCTTGGCTCACTAAAAGGCAGAGAAGGAATGGAATGGGGTCTCGGTGTTGGCTGGGATCTGTGTAGTGGGTGGGTGGGAAGAGGGTTACACTCCATCAAGACAGTGAAACCATGTTGTGAAGCACAGTGGTCACAGACTGAGGCATCCTGGGTGGCCAGCACAGTGTTGGGTGGATTCTTGGTTCTGGCCCAACAGAGTGAGCTGGTTGAAAGAGCCCTAAACTTCTCCCCATCTGGATCCTGCTGCTCGTGCCTTCACCTGCCAGGCAAAGAGCAGCCTGCAAGAGGGCCTCCAAAGTCCCTTGAGGAGCCTGAATCTTTCTTTGTAGAGCGTGGGACGTCATAGCTTTTCTTAGCTATGCACTGACAGGATCCAAACTGTGATTTAGGCAGATCACTTTGGCAACTCCACACATTGTGGACTGAAAGGAAGAAACAGCCAGAGGCAGAAGAAACTGCTCAGCGGCCACAGTCATTGTTGAATGACATGTGGAGACAATGACCTGAACTAGATCCAGTAGGAGTGAAAATAGGGAAGAAATAAAAAGAAACTGCGAAATCATTGACAGAACTCAGCAACCATTGCATCTGGAAGACTAAGGGGAAATTGGTGTGGGCTCCAAAGGTTGGGAGAATAATGATGCCCTTAAGGACACTAAGTAGCATTGGGAGGGGCAGGCAGCGCTGGGAAGATTAGAAGTTCACTTGTATAAATTTAGAGTCTGAAGTGACATCTAAATGACCGGTCTGTTAAGCAGGAGATTTGAGAGCGGGGACTTGGGAGACAAAGCACAGCTGCCGATTCAGATTTGGGTGCTGTCTTAGACATCTCGCCGTCTTTTGAGATGAATGATTAAGAGAAAACAAGTGCACCACAGGCCTTTCCTTGGAGAATAAGAAGGAGGAAGATGCATGGACCAAGGAAAGAAAAGGAGGCAGAACTGTGTCAAAGGGAAAAGCAAATGGTGGAGAGAGTGTTGCCTCTAAGGCCATGCTGAGCAGCGCAAGAGTGTCAGGTTTCCACGGCCTTTGGCAATTGTTTGCCCACCTAGCATCTGTTGGGCAGGACAGAACCAAGTCCAGAAGGGTTCTAATGGTCTCTAGTTTTCTCAGCTCTGATCAGTCACAGACACCTAGGACCTGGAATCTAAGCCAATCCTTAATTTTTTATTTTTATTTTTTGTATTTTTCTGAAGTTGGAAACAGGGTGGCAGTCAGACAGACTCCAGCATGCGCCTGACCGGGATCCACACGGCACACCCACCAGGGGGCGATGCTCTGCCCATCTGGGGTGTCGCTCTGCTGCAACCAGAGCCATTCCAGCGCCTGAGGCAGAGGCCACAGAGCCATCCTTAGCGCCTGGGCCAACTTTGCTCCAATGGATCCCTGGCTGTGGGAGGGGAAGAGAGGAAGGAGAGGGGGAGGGATGGAGAAGCAGATGGGCGCTTCTCCTGTGTGCCCTGGCCGGGAATCAAACCGGGGACTCCTGCACGCCAGGCCAACGCTCTACCACTGAGCCAACCAGCCAGGGCCCAATCCTAATTTTTTCAAGAAGCAGTCACTTTATCCTGACCAGGCAGTGGCGCAGTGGACAGAGTGTCAGACTAGGACTAGGAGAACCCAGGTTTAAGACCCTGAGGTCGCCAGCTTGAGCGCAGGCCCATCTGGTTTGAGCAAGGCTCACCAGCTGGAGCCCAAGGATGCTGGCTTGAGCAAGGGGTCACTCGCTCTGCTGTAGCCCGCCCCCGCAGGTCAAGGCACATATGAGAAAGCAATAAATGAACAACTAAGGTGCCACAATAAAGAATTGATGCTTCTTATCTCTCTCCCTTCCTGTCTGTCTGTCCCTGTCTGTCCCTCTCTCTCTTTGTAAAAAAAAAAAGAAGCAGTCACTTTACCAGTTCTCTCATTTCTCGTCTATCTTGAAATAACACTAATAATTAAGTGTGTTTTCCTCTCAGTCCCACAGCACATTTCTCGCCCCTCCGTTGGCCATCAAATATGTCCCTCCAAAGAAGATTCTGGAGTCACATGCCTGGGTTTAAATCTGGGCTCTACCAGTTACCACCTGCGACCTTGCGCCAATTACTGAGCTTGCCATGTTGGATTCAGTTTGTATACTGGGGACCTTATAGAGTAATTAATGTAATTAGTAGTTATTGTGTTTGTTTATATTTAGCAAAATACCTGGCTTCACATGTTGCTCCTACTTTGTCTCCATATTTTCATTCTGTTCACACCATGATATTTCAGCAGAAAAGCAGGGACTATTGACCATGTGTTCAAGAGACAAAGCAGTAAAGAACAGAGAGAAATGGCATGGTAGCTAGAAGAAGCAATGAAAGGCTATTCCAGAATAGGGAAGATCTGCTGTAATTGAAGGAAGGAGGAAGGAACTGATGTAGCCTTTTTTTTTAAGTGAGAGGAGGGAATCCCCGACTGGGATCCACCTGGCAAACCCCATTGGGGCCAATGCTTAAATCAACTGAGCTATTTTTAGCACCTGAGACTGATGCACTGGGACCAACCCAGCCATCCTCAGAGCCCAGGCCAACACTCAAACCAGCTGAGATGCTGGTTGCAGGAAGAGAAGAGGGAGAGGAAGGGGAGAAGGTGGAAGAGAGAAGCAGATGGTCGCTTCTCTTGTGTGCCCTGACTGGGAATCCAACCCAGGACTTCCACACGTCAGGCCAACACTCTATCCACTAAGCCAACCAACCAGGGCCTGATGTAGGTTTGAGAGCTGGAAAGGAAAGGAATCTTGTAGGAATGATAACTGGGAAGAAGGCAGGAAGGATTTAAATCCTATGCCCCAAGGAAAAGAATTTGTCTCTCTTTTATTTAAAAAATATATTTTTTATTTCTTTGGAATCAAAATATCCTATTCTACTCTTTTCTTTCAATGAGGCGGTGAGCAGCCTCCCCAGCAGACGCAGAGATGCAGATTGTGAAGCCCCTGAATGGCAAGACCATCACTCTTAGAGCTCAGTGAGACCACCAAGAATGTCAAAGCTAAGATCCCAGGCGAGGAGGGCATCCACTTTACCAGCTGAAGGATGGCCGCATCTCTCAGGCTTCAGTATTCTGAAAGAGTCCATCCTGTACTTGGTGCTTCGTCTGCGGGGTACCATCACTGAGCCCTCCCTCTGCCAGCTGTCCCACAAGTACAGGTGTGACAAGATGATCTGCTACAAGTGTTACACCCTCCTGCACCATTGTGCCGTCAACTGCCTAAGAAGCGTGGCTGCAGCAACAACCTGCGCACCAAGGAGAAGGTTAAATAAGGCTCCTCCACCACCATCTTGGTCTGCAGGGCGGCCTTCTGCCTGAACCCTGTGACCCTGGAGCCTAAATCAAGTTTCCCTTTCATTGGCTGGAGCCATAAAAAAATAAATCTATTCCAGTGATTTTAACTAAATATGTCCCTCTGGCTCTCCATAATCCATATGCTCCAAGCAGGGACCTAGGTCAGGTTCCAGGTTCTAAATCTGCTTGCTCTTCTTTACACCGAACCTCCCAAGGCTCCACACTTAACTGTCCACCTTGGTTCAGCACAACACCTAGTGAGGGTACCCAGGTGCACAGCAGCTCAGGGGTCACACCCGTGGCCCACCACGATCCTACCTGATGTCTGATAAAGGGAAGATTTGGAGATCTGGGAAGTTGGTATCCGGGCAGACACAGTTTTTAGCTGAGCCCGGGAGATGAAGGTAAGGAGAAAGCAAAGAATTAGGTTTAGAATGCAGGGGAATTGGCCCACAAAGAAGTGGAGGCCACATCTTCGAGGGGCGTCACAGAACCACCTCGAGGATGGGGGGTGAGACTGGCTAAGTGAAGTCAGGTCAGAATTGAAAGCAGACAGCGACGAGAGGCTGGGAAGGGGAAAGCAGAGCAAAAGAAAAGTTACAGGTGCTCTGGGCAGGTGTCAGCCCAGTGCAGCGCTGCTTGGATACGAGACGGTATTGCTGGTTACTGAGTGGTTGGCTCTGCTGGACACGAGCCTTGTAGTATCCCAAACAGAGGCTGTAATCTTTGGGAGGCTTGGCCTATGTGAAAATCTGATGAAAAATATGGACCATCTCTTAAGGAAGGAATAGGGGTGCATACGACAAATCCACATTTTGCATGTAATATGGAAGAGCCATAGAAACCCCCCCCTCCCCCCCACACCCACACACACACATACACAATAATCCGTGGATCTCGGAGTAAAATTTTCTGTTCTGGAAATGTTCTTTTTAATGACAGTGAGCCATTAGAGGTTTTTTACCCCTTGTTTTATTTTAAAATCATTTTTATTTTCAATTATAGTTGACATACATTATTACATTATTTTCAGATGTATAGTCCAGTGATTAGACATTATATAACTTACTAAGTGATCATCCTGGTAAGTCTCATACCCACCTGACACCATACATAGTTATTAGAATGTTATCGACTATTTTCCCTGTGTTGTACTTTCTATCCCCATGATGTTTCTGTAATTGCCAATTATATTTCTTAATCCGTTCACCTTTTTCACACATCTCCCAACCTCCTTCCATCTGGCACCTGTCAAAATGTGTCTCTATTTCTGAGTCTGTTTCTGTTCTGCTTCCTCACTTATTTTGTTCTTTAGATTTAATTGTTGATATATATGTGTTTGTTGCCATTTTATGTTCATATTTTTATCTTTTTCTTCTCTTTCTTTTTAAATTTTATTTATTGATTTTAGTGAGAGAGAGAGGGAGAGAGAAACATCAAGTTGGTCCTGTATATGCCCTGACCAGACCGGGGATCGAACCAGGAACCTCTGTGCTTCAGGACGGTTCTCTACCTAACCGACCTATCCAGTCAGGGCTCTTCTTCTCTTAAATAAGACCCTGTATCATTTCATATAGTACTGGTTTGATGATGATGAATTCCTTTAGCATTGGCAGGTCTTAAACACGTAAGTGGAAAAGTCTGGTTCATTATGTTTTTAAATTAAATTTAAATGTTCAAAAATTGAAGTGTATTTAATGTATATTATATTAGTTTCAGGTATACAAAGTAATGATTCAATATTTGTATGTTCTATCATATTTTTTTCATTTATTGGTTTGAGAGAGAGAGATAAGAAGGGAGAGAAAGATACCTTGCTTTGTTGTTTCACTTATTTCTGTATTCATTGGTTGAGTCTTGTCTGTGCCCTGACTGGGGATGGAACCTGCAACCTTGACATGTCCGGGCGACACTCTAACCAACTGAGCTGCCCAGCCAGGGTTGTATATATTATTGCAAAACAACTGCCACAATAAGTCCATGGCACTTTTAACTCTGCCCCTTTTCACCACTGAAATTGACATACTTTATTTCCATAATTGGAGAATGTTTGAATTAGAAGTGTTAGCAGCAACCTAGTGCTCCCAGCCCCTTCATGTCAAAACTGAGAGAGCTCAGATGCAGAGGCAATATGCTCACAAATCCTCTTTTAAAATGCCATGACCTTTCTACCATGGAGTTTCCTGCCATTTCCTCTCCTGCGGTCAATTCCCATGGAGGAGTGGAAGAAGAGCAGATGTGATTCAAGTGCTCTGGGAACCTTCAGCTATACTTCTGCATAAGGTGGGTTTTATGGGTTAAATTGCATTCTCCCCCCAAAACTCCTATGTTGAAGTCCTAAGCCCCAGTTCCTCAGAATATGACCTTATTCATAAAGGAGGTCATTGAAGATGTAATTAGTTAAGACTAGTAAGGTGGCGCCCTACTCCAATATGACTGCTGACCTTATCAAAAGGAGAAATTTGGACAAGGAGGCGTGCACACAGACAGAAAGACATGTGAGGACAGAGGCAGAGATCAGGTGCCAGGGCTGCCAGCAAAGCCCCAGAAGCTGGGAGAGCGGCCTGGAACAAAGGGTCCCTCAGGGTCCTCAGAAGGAACAAACGCTGCTGACACCTTGGTCTCGCCCCCTGCCTTCCAGAACTGGGAGACAATATGTTCTCGCCCGCTGGGTGAGGCTTTGGTACAGCTGCCCTCGCAAATGCATGCAGCAGAGGAAGTACCTACCTCTCCTGTCTGGGCACAGTGCTGCCCAGACACATGCTGGTGACAGAGTCTTATGGGAAATTGAACGAGCATTCTTTGATTAAAAAAAAAGGCAGGAGGGAAGGGACGTGAAGCATGCTGAGGCCCAGTCACAAAGGCCAGCTGGCCGTGGTCAAGAGGAGGCAGGTTTGCTTGGTTAGGAGTGAGCAGACTTCAGAGCTGGGAAATGATGAGAAATGAGGTCACAGAGTGGAGCCGGATGCTCCAATAGCTCACAGAAAACGAGATGGGCTTTGGATGGATTTGGTCACGGAAAGAGGGCCTTTGTGGGTAGAGGGCTTGAATGCCTTTATGAAACCTACCTTAAATAAACATACAGTCTAAATAAAAACAGTGTGTTGATGTAAACATACAGTCTTTAAAGGGAGTTTGCCTGGACCAATTCATTGTCACACACCCTTTGTATTAGTCCACTAGGGCTGCCATAACAACACAGCAAGCCTGGGCGGCTTAATCAACAACAATTTGTTTTCTCATGATTCTGGAATGTCCAAGATCAAGGTCCCAGACCTCCTGAGTCCTGTCTCATTGGCTTGCAGACAGCTGCCATCTTCCTGAGTCCTCACGTGGCCCTTCGTCCGCAGGCGCACATCTCTGGTGCCTCTTCCTCTAGTAAAGACACCAGTCACATTGGATTAGAACCTATCCCACAGGCCATGCTTAACCTCAGTTACCCCTGTAAAGGCCCTATCTCCAAATACGGTTACACCGGCGATCAGGGCTGCAGCGTATGAACTTGGGGGGGTAACACAATTCCTTCCCTGGTACCTCCCGTGAAATGCTCTGCCGCTGTCGTTGTGAATGGAGATAAAGAACTGGAGAACTGCAAGGTGCACCGCTTTAATATTACTTTGGAAAAGGGAGCAAGAGCTGCTAGCTGGCAGGAGATTGAACAGGAGGACGGGCCAAAAGGGAGACATCGTGCAAGTTAGCTGTGGCAGAGAGATTTTTTAAAAATTGTAAGTGGTGAGTGAGGGATTGAGAAATTCATGGCACTTATGTGATGGGAGAGAGTACAGGTGAGAGAAAAGGGAAAACTGGGTTATAAAATTGTGGGAGGTGCCCACTGGGCCTGCCTTGGCACTCTCAGGGACCCCAGTGCAGTTCAGTTACTGGTGGAGGCGGGATGGTGCTGCTTTGAATGCCAGTATGTAGACTGGATTGTGTGGGGGGCTGGCTTTTACCTGAGTTACAAAAGAAGCCAAGTGCACAAATCAGGAAAGAGGGGACAATATGGGTTTTACCCATGATTTGCACATTTTTGACTCAGGTGCCAGAGTAACAGACACTTCTACAACTAGATGCTTTCAGCGAGACAAAATGCGAAGCAAGAAAAAAGAAGAAAAGGAAAAAAGAAAAGTGAGTAGCTGAGACATTAAGCATAGACAGAGGATTTCCCAGATGGTGTCAGTTGGCACCATTGCTCCCTCAAATTGGTTAACTATGACTAATTCTTTTTCTTAATTTCACATTTTGAAAGAAACCTATTGGAACCATTTAAAATCTGAATTAGAAGCAAAGAAACCTTCAGGTTGCTGAGTAAATACTGGCCTGGTTGCCGTCATTTCAGTTGTAGTCACTTTACAGTAGTAGAACCTGATACTTTCTGAGTTCTAACTAATCTCAGTCCAATTAGGAGGAAACCAAGACTTAAAGAGGGGCAGTTGCTTGGCCAGGGCCCCCCAGCCTGTGAGGCCTCTGAGGTGTGTGCAAGGTGATTGCGGCGCTGCAGGTGGGCCTGCGCCCGCCTTCCCTTCCTCATGTTCTGTCCACAGAAATGTGCCACAACTTAATGAATGGAGGAAATTAATGTGCATCTTCTGAACTCGTAGATTTAGAAAATTGCAAAGGTTGTCACCTTTGATGCTTGGTGTGTGTGTGTGTGTGTGTGTGTGTGTGTGTGTGTGTGTGTGTATAGGAAGAGAGGGAAAAAGGAGGAAGGCAAAAAGGAAGAGGAGGAGGTAGAAGAGGAGAGCGGCTTCAACTTCAACATAAGACATTTTGCTCCAAAATTTTATTTTTAAATTAATGGCCGTTTACCTCAGAGACAGGGTTATAGCTTAAGAGCCCAGGTCAGGCTGGGAAAGTACATTTAATCGAATTCCCAGGAGCAAGCAGTATCACAGAACCCAAACCCCATTTAATGACAGTGTTTCTGTGGAAACCATGTTGAGGATTCTGACTTGAAATGCCAGGGATATGTGTCCCTATGGACCTTCCTCTTCTCCCCTGCCCGCCTGCAGGTAACTTCCCTAATGCCAGGTGCAGATGGAAGCTTCTGTGCTCAGGAGCAGAGGCATGCAAAATCAGTAGTGGTCAGGGATGGGCTGATAGATAGGGCTGGGAGCAGGCCTGGGCCCCTGGGGGCAGTGGGGAGTGTGACAGGGTATTTTCTGGGGCTTGGGATGCTCCCATACCCACCTTTTGGTCCTTTAGCTGGACCCAGCAATGGCCACCTGCTTCCCTTCTTCCTACTACTCCCAACCCAAGCCTCCAAGAATGTTTTTATCTGGTCCCTTCTGGAACAACAGTTGGGACTCCATGTTTCTTCTTTATATTCCTGTCCCTGAAGCGAACACTCGACATTGTAGAAATTGAGTCACCTTTAGAAGAATAGTCAAACTTTGGCTGTCCTTGCATTTTATATTAAGATAGTGGTTCTCAACCACTTTAGGCGACCCCTGTGTTTGGTCCTTCGACCCCCGCCAGGGTCACGACCCACAGATTGAGAACCGCTGTATTAAGAGAATCCCTTCTGGTGACAAGTTGGATAAAGCTTGGGACCACTGGGTAGGGAAATGGTTGAGAAATGGGGACATTACTGTGACCAGTACATGTCCCCTGAGGAAGATTTGAGTGGCACAAAAGGGCCACTAGCCCCCAAATATCCACAACTTGATTTTTTTTTAAAGAAAGAGGCAGTGTAAGAAGGCTTTTCCATTTGTAGATTGCTCGACAGTCCTGATACTGTAGACATCATCTTAGCCAGAGTTGCCTAATGAAAATGGAGCTTTGGGGATTAATGGAGAAGCTAGCTATTTGTACTGATATCTTGCTAAATTATAAAATGCTCTTTTATTTCTCATTTCCTCCTGTAATGTTTCACTTTTCTACTGACTATGTGATGAATTTTTAGTAAAAAATAATGAGAATTGAGACTTGTCACAGGTTGGGTTCCCCAGAGAGCAGACTCTGAGATAGACACAGGATGTGTATTAGGATGTGCTCTTAAGGTCAAGCCCTGTGGAAGGGAGCGGTGGGCATGTGAAGAGGGAGAAGTCCATCTGTTATACTGACCAAACCACAGTGTCAGGGGTGATCTGGAGCTCTGTCCTGATTTGGGCCAAGATGGCCGGGCATTTCTAACCTCATGTCCATAAGTCATCAGATGCAGGCTGCCTGGGCCAGGTGGTTCTCTGCAGCTGAGGCATCTCTGTAAGTGGCCAATGGCTGGAGGCTGCCTGCTGATACCACTCCCGGCTGCTGGAGCTACAAGGCCATCACTGAAGGGGCTCGGGTGGTGTGCCAAGGTGTCTCTTTCAACACTCAAAATCAAAATGGATCAGAACTAGGAATTTAGTGTGTAAAATCAAAAAGCACACCTATTTAAACTGCTGTTTTCTTTTGTGCAACTCCTTCAGCAGGAGGAGCAACAGACTGCAGTCTGTGGGCCAGCAGTTTTCCACAACTGTGGCTGAGCACAGAACCTGGGCTGAGACCAAGACCTTTCTATTTCCACCAGGGCAACCTCCAGCAGACACACCATGACAATCAGGGAAAGAAAAGCCTGCCTAGCTTCAACACTTGTCTTTAAGGTATGAAATAAATTCAATTATTTATTGATCCTGACTGTAAAAGCAACTCTCAAGAATATGCAAAGTACAAAAATGGTATAATAGCAGGAAAAATATTCACCTATAAGCCCACCCACTAGAACTAATCAGAGAATCATTGTTAACATTTTTGTGTATTTTTCTTAATCTTCTCTGATATATATATTCTCCCCCCCCCCCATAGTGGAGTTCATGTTGGACTAATGGCAGTTATAATTAGGAACATGAACTCTGAAGGCAGAAAGATCTGGTTTGAATTCTGTCTCTGCCACGTATTCTTAATGAGATATTCATTCAAAAAATAATGATTCTGTAGCACTGGGAATATGAAGGTGAAAAAGATAGTCTTTCCTTCCTGAGCTCACATGTTAATGGAAACTTACTCTTTCTTCAAGTACCCACTTTCTCACCTGTAAAGAAGAGATAATAATACCTACTCCTCAAGGGTTCCATGAGCATTCTTATCTTGTTAAGTGAGAATGTATATTAAATGCCCACATGGAGTAGTTGCTCAAAAAAATGGCAACACGTAAATTTTGCCTTTTTTCTCTGAATATTATGTCATAGTTCCCCATGTCATAAAAACATTCCTCTGTTGGGGGCATGGTGGGGTTCTTGCAACATCAGTGGGGATACAGGTGTTTGGCTTTCCTCAAGGAGAACAGCCTTTTGAACTCCAGCAAAGCCAGCAGCGCAGCCCGTGGGAGTTCAAGGGAGCCCTGTTTGCCCATTTGCTTTCCAGCCGGAGGGGTGACAGGGCTTTCTGAATCAGTGATCTTTGGATAAACTCATATTCCCCCTTTCACTTCTTCAGCTCTCCCACCTTAAAAAAAAATTACTAATTTGAGAGAGAGAGAGAGAGAGAAAGAGAGAGAGAGAAATATCAACTTCTTGTTCCACTCATCCATACATTCATTGGTTGATTCCTATATGTGCTCACACCGGGGATTGAAGCAGCAACCTTGGTGCATTGGGCTAACACTCCAACCAACTGGGCTACCGACCAGGGCCCTGCCACCTCTTTTGTAGGAAACTTATTCCACTGAGTTCTTTCTGTTTGGTATGTCTAGAGTGGGTTTTGTTTTCCTGCTGGGACCTGATGAAGTTCACCGTTGTGTTCCATCTTGGTTCCCCATTTTAAATGCAACATCTAAGAAATCGACAAAGGTCAAATTATGAAATTTGTGAAAAGAACTGAAGACTTAAAAAATGGGGCAGATAAGCAGTTGTAAAAGTGAACAGGCAAAAGGCTAATGGTCATCAATAAAGGATTTAAAAATCTGAAAAGTTGTTCTAAGACTTTGACCATTTATTTATCATCTCCGTTAAGAAAAGAACCAGAGGAAATTTTCACAAAACCAGGAAATTAGACTTTTTTGGAGAAAAAAACTTACTAATCATAAAGATGGGGCCAACTATGTCCTAGTCTGTAGTTCTCATTTTGTGCCCCAGGGGACACTTGGCAATGGCTGCCTTGTATGTTCCAGTTGGTACAACTTGGGAGGGGATGCTACTAGCATGTAGTGGGTAGAGGCTGGGGATGCTGCTAAACATCTTATCATGCACAGGACAATACCTACAACAAGGGATGATTCAGCCCAAAAGGTCACTAGTGCTGAGGTTGAAAAGCTCTGGTATAAATAAAGTAGAATTTCTAGGCACTGCAAAGTATTATTACCAACTCTACAAAATGCCTCTCCTGCTTGTCTTGCTGACTTTTTAAAAATAACAATTTTATTGAAACATGCAGTAATTCATATATCATAATGTTTGCCCTTTTAAATCTTACAATGCAGCGGTTTTTAGTTTATTCACTAAGCTGTGCCTTGAACACCACTAATTCCAGAACCTTTTCTTATTTTTTATTTTTTTTTATTTTTATTTATTTATTTTAGAGAGGAGAGAGAGAGAGACAGAGAGAGGAGAGAGAGACGGGGGGAGGAGCTGGAAGCATCAACTCCCATATGTGCCTTGACCAGGCAAGCCCAGGGTTTCGAACCGGCGACCTCAGCATTTCCAGGTCGACGCTTTATCTACTGCTCCATCACAGGTCAGGCCAGAACCTTTTCATTGCCCCCAGCCGGAATACCATACTCATTAGTAGTCACCCTCCATTCCCCTTCCCCAAAGTCCCACAGTGCTATCTGGTCTTGGAAAGCAATTACTTTACCATGTATTTTTTTTCCTTTTTTTTTTTGTATTTTTCTGAAGCTGGAAACGGGAATAGACAGTCAGACAGACTCCTGCATGCGCCCGACCGGGATCCACCAGGCACGCCCACCAGGGGCAACGCTCTGCCAACCAGGGGGCGATGCTCTGCCCCTTCGGAGCGTCGCCCTGCAGCGACCAGAGCCACTCTAGCGTCTGGGTCAGAGGCCAAGGAGCCATCCCCAGCGCCCGGGCCATCTTAGCTCCAATGGAGCCTTGGCTGCGGGAGGGGAAGAGAGAGACAGAGAGGAAGGAGTGGGGGGGGTGGAGAAGCAAATGGGCGCTTCTCCTATGTGCCCTGGCTGGGAATCGAACCCGGGTCCCCCCCATGCCAGGCCGACGCTCTACCGCTGAGCCAACCGGCCAGGGCCAACCATGTATTTTATAACAGCATTTGCTTTTTTTTTTTTTTTTTTTTTTTGCAAGAGAAACAGAGACAAGGGCAGGGGGGGGGGCAAACAGGAAGGGAGAGAGATGAGAAGCATCAACTGGTAGTTACAACACTTTAGTTGTTCATTGATTGCTT
>NW_027095700.1:2314138-2330916 GCF_036850995.1 Saccopteryx leptura
AGACTTGATCTTTTGTCATCATATTAAAAATGAAATCTGGCCCTGGCCGGTTGGCTCAGTGGTAGAGCGTCGGCCTGGCGTGCAGGAGTCCCAGGCTCAATTCCCAGCCAGGGCACACAGGAGAAGCGCCCATCTGCTTCTCCACCCCTCCCCCTCTCCTTCCTCTGTCTCTCTCTTCCCCTCCCGCAGCCAAGGCTCCATTGGAGCAAAGATGGCCCGGGCACTGGGGATGGCTCCTTGGCCTCTGCCCCAGGCGCTAGAGTGGCTCTGGTCGCGGCAGAGCGACGCCCTGGAGGGGCAGAGCATCGCCCCCTGGTGGGCGTGCCGGGTGGATCCCGGTCGGGCGCATGCGGGAGTCTGTCTGACTGTCTCTCCCTGTTTCTAGCTTCAGAAAAATACAACAACAACAACAAAAAAATGAAATCTGTGAGAATTTGGTAGCAAAGTTGCTGGAGAAGCAAACTGTACAGAGTGTGCTCTGTGATACACATTATTTAATGTGCTTCAGATCATATCTTTGTCTTCAGTTGAAGATGTAATAAAAACTTATACATTTTAAACTGAATAGCTGTGTCCCTTGACAGTAAAAAGGCTGACAAATGAATAAAATAAGCATTGTACCTTTTCATTTCCTTCAGTATGTTGGAAGCCAAATTGGATTTTTTTAATCTGTAAAACTTGTCAAGAATTTCTTTTAGAGAAATGAAACCAAGGCTCAAGGCAATTATACAGGTAGATCAGGTTCATGCACAGCTCCCATCCCCTTCTATTCCAACCTACCCCTCCAAATGGTAGAGCCTCAATTTACCTAGTCACTTTGTGGTGATCTTTCTTTTCTTCTTCTTTAAAAAATTATATATATTCTTCAGGTACTAGGCTGAATCCTTAATTTTCCTCTCTTGGGTATCAACACAGCATAAAATAATGTGAGGACTCATTAATCAGTTCATTGATTCATTCATTCTTTCAACAAATGCTTAGTGAGTGTCACGTCCTGTGCTAGGTATTGGGAAAACAAAAATGAAGAAGACACAATCTGTATTTCCAATGCAAAGCGATGAATATGGTACATTGGTCAATATATAGATGACAAAACTGGGTAACTGAGACCTGTTAGAAGATTTTTCTCACTTTTCCAATGGCAGTAATTGTTGTTTTTATCCATTCTCTGCATTATGTTGTGCAGAAACCCAATAGGAGCAAACACGGAAAACCAATGATATGCTAATGACTCATTATTATATCAGAACATTTATAAAAAGCAAGAATTTACAGTTTTGAGAAGAAGCAAGATCAATATGTTTTCCATTACGTGTGTTTTTATATAACTAGCAGAGAATTCCAAGGTGTCTTATAAATAGTGTGTAAAATTGCATTGAATCAGGTCTGAATTAAACCTAGAAAATGAAAGCTATAGCTGTTTTATTACTTTTTAGTACTTAGACTCTATGAACTCACTTGTTTCCTTTAGAAAGTAAATGCTGTGTGTGTTTTTAATTTTTCCATATTTACTTAAAATCTTGAGAGAAGATAATATACCTTATATGCTGTATCTCAGTCTATCTGCGTATTTTCAAGGCAAGGACATCATTTGGGGTCATTTAAAATTTTCAGAACCCTTTGAGAGAAGGCTATTAGTAAAGTGCTTCTTAAGTCACCTCATACTAGAGCTAGACAAGTAAGCAAAGGACAAAAATGAAATGGATGATAGCGCTGCTTCCCTCTTATAGCTTCCTGCACATCATTAGCACTGATTCTCATAAGAAGACAGTTAACTGATGGCTTTGAAAGGCAGAGAAAAGTCTTCCTTGCAGACCTGTTGTGGGAATAAATGAGGCAGTGTAAGGAAGTTTCTGGCACATAGCACTATTGTCTAAATGGTTTCTATTGTTGGAAAGTTAGCTTAGCTGTTAAGGATTAGGTTTCTGGAGTCTGTTGCCCAGGTCATCTGCATCCTGGATGCACTGCTTCCTGCCTGGGTAACCTTGGGTAAATAACTACAACCTTGTCTGTAAAATAAGGATACAATCAACTTGTGTTAATTATCCATTGCTGCATAACAAATTATCCCCCAACTTAGTGGTGTAAAACAATAAACTTTTATCTCATAGTTTCTGAGGGTCTGAAATCCAGGAGTGGCTTAGCTGGGTGGCTCTGGCTCAGGAGCTCTCGTGAGGTTACACTGAGGATGTCAGCCAGGGCTGCGGTCACCTGAAGGCTTGACTGGGGCTGAAGAATCTGCTTCCAGAATGGTGCTCTCACTCCACTCAGCTGTGGGCAGTTCCTTGCTTGCTGCTGACAGGATTCTTCAGTTCCTCATGCCCTGACACTTCAGTTCCTCAAGCCCTGATCTCTCCAGAGCAGGGAGCGGGAAACTTTTTGGCTGAGAGAGTCATGAACACCACATATTTTAAAATGTAATTCCATGAGAGCCATACAACGACCCGTGTACGTGAAGCATTATCCAATAAAAATTTGGTGTTGTCCCGGAGGACAGCTGTGATTGGCTCCAGCCACCCACAACCATGAACATGAGTGGTAGGAAATGAATGGATGAAAATGTTTTATATTTTTAACATTATTAATTTTTTTAATAAAGATTTGTCTGCGAGCCAGATGCAGCCATCAAAAGAGTCACATCTGGCTCGCAAGCCACAGGTTCCCGAGCCCTGCTCCAGAGGGTATCTTGAGAATATCTTCACAACATGTTGCTGGCTTCCCCCACAGTGTGCGATTCAAGAGAGAGAGAGAGAGCAAGGAGGAAGCTGCAACACCTTTTATGACCTAATCTGGTCATGACCACCTGTAGCCCACACTTGAAGGGAGAGGTTTTAGCTCTACCTTGTGTGTGTGTGTGTGTGTGTGTGTGTGTGTATGACAGAGACAGAAAGAGTCAGAGAGAGGGACAGATAGGGACAGACAGACAGGAAGGGAGAGAGATGAGAAGCATCAATTCTTCGTTGCTGCACCTTAGTTGTTCATCGATTGCTTCCTCATATGTGCCTTGCCCGGGGACTACAGCAGACCGAGTGACCCCTTGCTCAAACCAGATGAGCCTGCGCTTAAACTGGTGACCTCGGTGTCTCGAACCTGGGTCCTCCATGTCACAGTCCGACTCTCTGTCCACTGCATCACTGCCTGGTCAGGCTAGCTCTTCCTTTTGAAGGGAGGAGTAGGGGGGGAAATTTGCGGGGATATCTTAAAAACCACTCCATGACTTCCTGGAGGTATTGCAAGGATTAAATGAGATAATCAATGCAAAACAATGCCTGGCACACAGTAAGCACTCCACAAGTGTTGATTAATATTATTTATTTATTTTTCTAATTTTATGTATTGATTTTTAGAGAAAAGAGAGAGAAAGAAAAGGGGGAAAACAGGAAGCATCAACTTAGAGTAGTTGCTTTCTGTACATGCCTTGACCAGGCAACCCTGGGGTTTCAAACCAGTGACCTAAGTGTTACAGGTTGATGCTTTATCCACTGCGCCACCACAGGTCAGGCAATTAATATTATCTCTAAAGAAAGATGAAAAGACTGCTATTTACTTAGCAAAAATGGTTTCATCCAGATTAAGACATTAACATATAGAAAACGAATTTAGCTCTATTGGTATTTTTAAATCACGTAGAATTGTGAAAGTTCAGTTGAAACAGGTACCTGAAACAATGAGTATTTCTGACACATTTTCGGGCTTTGAGCATCTTTTATAATTCTTCGTGCAGGGTGTTGGGGAGGAAGGGGAACTGGATGTTAGTACTTCCTTTATACCTAAAACCATTAGATCAGGTTGTACAGAACTTAAATTATGTAGATACAAAGATGCTAGAATTACTCTCCATTATGTGCCCAGTTCTCACTGTTATTTTCCTATTTTTATCTATAAAATTAGCTGGTTTGCTTCTTACAAAGACAAAGGCAGTACCTCTCCATTATCTTATTAGATACTTCTCTTGAAATAAAAAGTCCTTCTAGATCAGTAACGGCATGCCTTATCACCGCCACATTCCAGCTCCCTGGATACCACTGATCTCAGATGATCTGAACATACACTAAGGTAGCTCAGAGAGTCCACCTCAGTGGATGGAAAATGGTCAACTCGTGTGCCTGAGTCACAAGCCTGGCAGTGACAATGGTGGGAAGGGTAATGGCAGGAGGGAATGGGATTTAAATCAAATATAACAATTGAGTTTTAACTGGATTGATTTTTAATAGCTGAAAAAGATTTAAGAGTTGTAAAAATTGTCCAAGATGTGAAGGGACACGAAAGGCAACTTTGCCATAAAAACATGGTTCAAAGTAGTGACTGAAGAAAAATAAACTGCTTCAGTTTATAGCCTATGGGATTGAGCCTCTCAGTAACAGCTAATCCTTATAAAGTCCTTACCGCTGCTAAGCATTACAAAAACAGTCATTCACCTAGACCTATAAGGTGAGCACTGTTATTATCACCATTTTACAGAGGAGAAGTTGAGTGATCTCCCCAAGAACATAACTAGAGCTGGCATTTGAAGGTAGGTGATCTATAGTAGCTCTGGAATCTATGGTTTTACCCACTAAGCTATACTGCTTTACCAACCACCCACTTTCATATGGCACTCTGTGGTTTTTCCTCTTGGGTCTTTTGAGGCTGACATTTTTGTTCTTTCTACACTGTTTGTGGTTAAGCTCAGTGCCTGGAGGACAGGGATAGAGGTTTTAATAGTTTAAAATGAGGTACTGGACTTATATTTCTCAAATGACATTTTCCCAAATGGTATGAACTCTAAATGAAAACATGTAAGATCTGACAGTCTGATTTAAGTTCTGAGCAGGGCCAAGGAATAACTAATGCTCACCTTTTCCTATAAACACTACAAATTTACACAATGATTTGATTCTTAAGCTTTCTCCTAGATCTTGATTGCATTTTGAGATGCATGCCCAGATGGACATTTCATAAATGCTTTTTGACAGTGACTAGAAGGCTTATTTAGTTTTTTAGACTTGTCTCATATATATCCAGGATAAAAATGTCTTTTTATTTTTTCCTCTTTTCCAAGTGAGAGGAGGGGAGATAGAGAGACAGACTCTCTCATACATCCCAGATCTAAATGGCAACCCTGTCTGGGGCCAATGCTTTGCCTATATGGGGCCATGCTGGCAACCGAGCTATTTTTAGCACTGAGGTGGGGGGTTCATGAAGCCATCCTCAGTGCCCTGGGCCAGTGTGCTTGAACTAATCATGCCATGGCTGCAGGAGGGGGAAGAATGGTGGGGGAGGGGAGAGGGGAGGAGGGGTGGAGAAGCAGGTGGTCATTTTTCCTGTGTGCCCTGACCAGGAATTGAACCTGGGGCATCCACACACTGGGCCCATGCTCTACCACTGAGCCAACTGGCCAAGGCCAGAAATATCTTACATTTTAATGATCACCTGGTTATTTATTACTGAGACCCCTAATGAGTAGAACGCATGGGCTCTGTCATCTATAGCGGGATGCTTCTGAGGCATCTAATAGAAACTCTGACTCTAAGTGTTTTAATCCCAAGGAAAAAGCAGAATTTGTTTAAGCAATTTATGGTATCATCAAAAATCCAGCTTTTTTTTTTAAATCTTTCTATTTTTCAACTCTGCTTTTCTTAATGCATAGGCTTTCATCTAAAGCTAGTTTTCTTTCTAGTCACAAAATGGCTGCCAGGGGCAACTGGGGTACTTCCTTGTTCATGTAACAGGATAGACAAGGGAAACCGCTCTCTCAAACCAAAGGATGTTAAATACTTTCCCTTACGTTAATTGGGCCCCACATAGATTGACTAAGATTAATCAGCATCTACCACCCTAGAAGTGTGAACACAGTCTGGGTTCTCTTAGGAAGGGGGAGGAGCAAATAGATCGTAGACAGGCTCTGAAACTGTTTCTTCATCTGGAAAATGGTGACCTAACAGTAAATCTTGCAGAAAATCATGAGGCTCAGAAATAATGTATTTAGGGTTGCCAGATTTAGTATATAAATATAGAGGATGCCCAGTGAAATTTGCATTTCAGATAAACAGCAAGTAATTTTTTTAGTATATGTGTACCCCTTTCTACAAACACTAGAAATTTACATATTAATTTGAGTCTTAAGCTTTTTTCCTCGATCCTGATTGCATTATGAGTTCTTGTCCCAGAGCAAGGGTCAGGAAACTTTTTGGCTGAGAGAGCCTTGAACGCCACATATTTTAAAATGTAATTCCGTGTGAGCCATACAACGACCTGTGTACATTAGGCATTATCCAATAAAAATTTGGTGTTGTCCCAGAGGACAGCTCTGATTGGCTTCAGCCAGCTGCAACCATGAACATGAGCAGTAGGAAATGAATGTTTTATATTTTTAACGTTACTATTTTTTTTAAATCAAAGACTTGTCTGAGAGCCAGATGCAGCCATCAGAAGAGCCATATCTGGCTCGCGAGCCATAGGTTCCCGACCCCTGTCCCAGAGGGACATTTCAAATAAAAAACATTTTTTTTACAATGATCAGAAAGCATATTTAATCTACCCTTCTTCTACATGTATCCAGGATAAAAATACATACTTATACTAAAAGAATTTATTTATTGCTTATCTGAAATTCAAATTTAATAGGCCTCCATATTTTATCTGGTGACTCTAAATGTATATAATATTCCTGGCACAAAGCAGGCATTTGTTCAGTGGTAAATATTAGCGTTCTTTCTACACAAGAAAAGAGCTCAGTTGAATGGCAGCATGGTACTTCTTAACTCTTACAAATCTTCTAGAAAAGATAATTTTGATGAAAATTGCAATTAACTGATCTGGATGTGACTCCAAGAAGCCCTTCACCCGTACTAAAAACCAAATCAAAGCAAATATCCCTAAGTGGAAGGTTATATGTGTATATCTGGCACATTATAAAGCATTTAATATCACCACTTAACACTAAATTGAACTTTCACTAATGGATATTCAATTACTGTTTTTTCCTTACCTTATTCTGACTCTATACAGATAAACCACTCTACATTTAACATACAGGGATGAAAATGGAATGACTGCCCCAGTAATTCTGGCTCCATATGGGTGATGCTTGAGGTCATAGTACGGTTACGTTGCATCTGGAGGAGGCAGGAGACTTTGCAAAGCTCTGCTGTTGCCTCTGACTCCATTTTCCTTCACTGCTAATTCACTGTTCCTACCTGTAAAATTTTCTAACATGCTTCCTGCAAAGCTGAAGAGAAAGCAGGTACCTTTATTTCCTCATCAAATATTCACCATGTTATGAAAAAGAAAACACTCTTGACTTGGCGCAGAGTGGCCAAACCCAGCATATTGTTACCAGATTCATGACAGGAATAGAGTAAGTGAATTTCATTCAAGATATCTATTGGCCATTGCAGTATAGTACTGTATATTTCTAATTTGGAGGTTGCTATGACCTTACACACTGCCTATTTTCTGTGCTTTTCTGAAAAGAGAGAGGAATCCTGTTTTTCCTCTTTTTATAGTGGAAGTTATTATGCAGCTTTACATAGATTTTGCTTGCGATGTCTTTTAAAAGTTATTATTATTAATTTTCAAAAAGTGGCATTGGAAATGTATCTCCTTTCATTTCATCACCTCTGCATCCTTATTGGAAACCTGATTCATGGTAGCTATTAAGATCTTTACATTTGTACTGGTTGCTCGATGACTTCATTACTTTCATGCCATTTGGGGAATCTTGCATGGTGGAGCATTGGACCTAAGCGGAGCTGTGGGTTGCTGCTGCTGTTGCCGCAACAGCCGTTTGCCTGCATCCAGCTGTTGTGTAAGGAATTCTCGGATACTCGTTCTTTGCTCCTAATTCACCAGGGATCACAGGCTGATGGATGAGTGTACGAGTGTGTGTGTGTGTGTGTGTGTGTGTGTGTGTGTACACGCGTAGCTGCAACAGTTGGACAGCAGCAGCAATGGACTTCGAAATTATTTTTACCAACGACAGGGATAAAGCGTCTTTTATCCTTTATTTCTAAGCAGTGTCTCAGTTCCCGCTCCAAATGTGCTGTCCCTGCTCTTCCCGGACGCCCTGTGCCCCCGCACGTGTCCCTCCGGAGCGAGGCCAGGATAGCAGCGCTGCAAGTAGGATTCCCCTTTTTATTCCGCAGTGACAGGCGGATTCCCGGGTCTGCTCCGCCCCGCTCCCCTGCAGCCACCCCTTTCCCAGTCACCATTTTTCCCCCCAACCGCGTCCCTCCCTCCCCACCGACAGCTCGCCGCTCGGGCCCCGCCCCTCGAAGCCACCCAGCCCAAGTTGCTGGGGCCGGGCGGGGCAACCAAACTGGCGCGCGTGCGCGCACAACAGAGCTTATACAAGGAGCCAGATCTCCTTGGCTCCGAGGACCCGAGCACGAGCGGAGCGGGCGGGGCGCGCGAGCCCGAGCCCGGGCACGAGCGCTCTGTCTGCATTGGCTCCTACTAGAAGTAGGCGAGGGCTGAGGCGGGACCTGGCGGGGCTTGAGAAGCTTTCCCATTGGCTCGAGTGGACGGCCGGGGCGGGGTGGTTAGCGAATTAGGCTGCGCGTTGGCTTCGAGGAGAGGGCGGGGCCGGAAGTTTCGATTAGTTGGCGCTGCTGCTGGGGAAGGTAAAGCTGAGATGGCGGCCTCAGGAGCGGTGCGGTCGTCGGTCGGTCTCCAGCTGGAGGTGAGTAGTCCCGCCGCCACCCGCTCGCCAAGCCCTCTTGTCCGCGCATCGGGCCCTCGCCCACCCGGCCTCTCCCTGGCGAGGGCACCCGCCCGGTCCTCTTGGACAGATGTGGGAAGGGGCGGCGGCGCGGGTACCCCCGGAACAGGGCGACGCGGCGAGGACGCCCCAGCCTGGAGTGGCCCCTTCTCCGTGCCCATTGCACCCCTGGAAACACTTCCCCGCCGAGGGGCTGGGGCTGGGCCTGCAGCTTGGAGTGTGGGGAGACGAGCGAGTGTGAGGAGGGTCGGCGGGTCGCGGGTCGAGGCCGCCCCCCGGGACTCCCTCAGCGGCGGGTCTGCAGCGTCCCCGCTGTCCCCGCGGCACTCGCTCCCCGGGCTTTGCGGCGAGGGAAGCCCCTTCCCGCGGGCTGCGAGGAGGAGCCTGCGCTCCGGAGCCCCCC
This sequence comes from Saccopteryx leptura, assembly GCF_036850995.1. Classification (NCBI taxonomy): domain Eukaryota; kingdom Metazoa; phylum Chordata; class Mammalia; order Chiroptera; family Emballonuridae; genus Saccopteryx; species Saccopteryx leptura. Next base: position 2,323,243 of record NW_027095700.1, read on the forward strand.
GCCCGAGTTCCGAGGGAGCCCGGGACCCGCCGGGGCAGCAAGCCGCGGCCCCGGCCCTGCTGACCTTGGCTGCCCGGAAGGCTGGGCGAGAGACCCACCGCTTGCCCCGCGTCTTCTCCAGCTTCTCCCGAACAAGTTTCGGGCAGTGCTATGAAGTTCACGGCCGGCGTGGTGGGAGGAGGCAGAATTGGCCATTCCCCAGTTCTTCGTACCCTTTGTACCCTCAAAGAAATGAAATCCTAGGGTTTGGAAACATCTCCCAGAACGAACAGGTCCTACTCTCATTGACTTGTCTTGTGCCCACGTTGGCGGAAAAAATAACCTTGACCATATTTCGGGGTAAAGGCAGATCTTCCTTGAGGGTTTTGTTTTTCGCTTCACTTGAGTGTTAAAGCACAGATGCCTGAAGAGGAAAAACCTGACCTTAGTATCTTAGATTAGACGGATGCTGTGATATTTAAGTAGTTGCAGAACAGCGTTCAGTTTTAACACCATCTACTTTATTCGGTTGAAATGTAAGCTGATTTTACAAAGTCTTGCAGACAATAATTTCTTTTCGTGCATCTGAATTAGGTTGGTATCCACGTAATGGTTATGTAGTTAATGTGAAAGATTAATTTGTATTGAGAGCATTTGACTGAAACAGGAGGCATAAATACGAATAGAATAGGATTCTCGTTTTAGGTAACATCTACTGGAACGTTTCCAGCTTCTTGTTTTCTTGCTGTAAGGTTAACAAAAAAAGACATCTTTACCGAAGCTATTCGGAATTGTATGTGAATGACATTTCGATGTAAATTTGTTTTTTACTTCCTTTAAAGGTTTTGAAATATTTTGTTCATAAAATGTGAAAAAGCTGTGTTTACTTGTCTCTGTGTTTAGTGTTGGGGGGGGCAATATAGTCTTATATTTAACAATCCAGTTAGGATTTATTTATAATACATTTTTAAAAGGTATTTGTATTTTTGAGAACATGATCGTTGAGTACCCTTAGCAATTCTTTTAATTTCTTTATTAAAAGTACTATCTTAGGTTTGAGCATTTTTGGCGTTGACACTGGAACCACCAGTTTGACACCACCAGTGGGTGTTTCTGTTGACAAATGCAGAGAAGAGAACGTTTGGGAAGTAAATCTTTTTTTTCCTAGGGGGTTGGAGGGGTGGGGTGGGGTCCGGGTGGGGAATGAGCCAGAGAAGAAAGAAGCTGTGGGTAAAAAAAAAAAGCAACCTGTACAGTGTATGCTGAGCATTTCACCAGTATAAGGAAACCTAATTGGGCTAAAGAAAAATTCAGTTTGGTTGTATTAAATACTAGAACTCCCAAAGGAGCATGGTCAATAAAGTTAATCATGCCAAGAGTGTTAAATAATCTACCATTTCAGAGGAGTTGGGAGGGTCTTCAGTTGGAGAGTCAAATCTCTTTGAATCATCTTGCCTTTTTAACATAATGCAGCGATTAATTTGATATATGTAACAGTTTAATATTTTAATTTTGTTTCTTGAGCATGTTTCCTAAGCCTAATTGTTTTAAAAATAAAACCTGATGTATTTAAAAAAATAATTAGAAATGAGCATTCTTTCTCCGGAGAGGATTCCTTTTTTTTTTTTTTTCCTGTTCAGATTTAGAATTTAGTCATGATTTTGGGGCTTGTGGTAGGGATTTTTTTACCCCTTAATATCAGGTTTTTTATTTTTACTTATGCAGGTTCCCTGGTCTAAATCTGCCATTATTTTCATTGTAGTTTTTTTGGAGTTATAAAGCAGAGTGTGGCATCTACAGGATGCCCTGGGGTTTTATAAGAAAAGGCTCCCATGGAGGGAAACTGCGGGGCCATCTCACATAGATGAGTAATAGAAGGTTAACTGATTGCGAATCAGATGTCTTCTGTTCCAAATATGCTGCATGGAGTTAAGGCTGTCTCATTTAATGAGGAGCAAATTTTATGTGTTATTTCTACTTTGAAGTTGCAGTATTGTTACATTACAAACTGAAATACAGAGGTGGAGAAAATTCAAGTATGCTCTTAGTCCCCAGCTTTGCTTTACCTCTGTGTCCAAGAATCTATGAGAGACTCTTTCAACAATAGTTGCACTGTTGGAAATGACAGTGACTTCTGTTGGAGAAATTTAACCTTTCATTATGATTTATGTTTCATTTCATCTTGTGATAGAAAAGTCAGCTGTATCTGAGAATATTTTAAGGAAATGAGCAGGAAAAAGGAGCCTTCTCTGCTGTCTGTTGAAAGTTGACCATTTTCCCCTTCCATTTTGATAACTTTGGTTATCTGCTTTACTTCTTCTAGATATTAGAAAGTATGCTAATATAGTGCTTTATTTTTGGCAGTTAATGTGGAGACATGATTTTTCATGCAATAAATTGATTTTAAATAATAACAGAAGGCATTTAATAACAAATGAATTCACATGCATAGATCCAAAATGTGGGGAAATCCTTTAGGAAACCCTTAACTTTGGTATAAGAAACAACATTTGAAGTTAACATTAAGTTGCTTTCTATAATAAGTAGAAAAGGATTTGATCATTTATATTCTAAAGTTTTATTTTTTGGCAGCATCAAATTTCTTGCTAGAGGAGGAGAAAGAATCTCAAGGACTCTCGAAGGTTCTTTATCATCTGATGATGGTGTCAGTTGGATCACATATTTCAACTTATGAAAATAATGTAATTAAAAGACTACATTTAAACTTTCTGTTTGCAGCAGGTTTTTCCAATTTACTTTCAATCATAAACTCAACGTTAGAAATTTTTTTGCTGGCGATACATCACTTTAGTGTTTGGATTGCAATTTTTGATAAGTTTCTACACTGGTTCCGTTACATAGAGCAGTCCATGAATGCTGAGGTCGCTGGTTCGAAGCCCCGAGCTTGCCTGGACAAGGCACATATGGGACTTGATGCTTCCTGTTCCTCCCCCTTCTCTCTTTTTCTCTCTAAAATGAATAAATAAAATCTAAAAAAGTAATATTACCACTAAATTTAAGGTTGGTATTGCAGAGGAAAAGCAAAAGTTTTAATTGTTAATAATCAAAAATAGTTGAGGGGGAGACAAAAGCTAATTTTGTACAAATCGATTTCATACTTTGCCAGTTATTTCTTTCTAAAATAACCTGCCCTAGATCCTGAGGATCTGTCCTTCATCAAACAAATCCTAATCGAGTGTCCTATGTACCAGACTGATAGAGGCTGGATGGATGATACATAACACAGGGAAGTAGGCCTTGCCCTCATTGACGGTCTTCAGGTGGAGGCAGAGCAGTACAGGGCGCGATGGGAGTGTATTGCAGATAGGGGTGGAGTGTTGGTTCTGGGAGGAGCAGTAGGAAGGCCATACTGAGGAGGTAACATTGAAGTCAGACGCAGAGGATGAGAAGGGCTTGGTCTAGTTAAGGAAATAAGTTTTTGTGACAGAAGGTGCAGATGCCCTCAGGCAAGGTTATGTGAGATAGAGGCTTTTGAAAACCAGAACCTTTTAAAGAACGGAAGCAGTCCAGAAAGGAGAGGAGCAGGTGATGAAGCGGAAGTAGGCAGGGCCCAGGTCTTGAAAAGGCTTAAAGGCCAGCTGCTGGGTTTTTGAACTTGTCCTAAGTCTCCTGGGAAGCTATTGAACGTTTTCAACCGGGATGTGACAGGAAATGAAATGCCACAGAAAACAAGAGTTTTAGCTCAATGGGAACCTTGATAATTTACCAAAAAGGTCATATCTCTGCAAGGTAAAATATTATTTTCTAACCTCATTAAAATCAAGTTTTTGCCACTGCTTCCTGAGTGATTGTCCATCTGTGATACTCGCTTCATTGCTTTTATAGGAATGATCTTTAATTTTCTGAAGGCTCCTCCTTTTCTTTTATCCTTCCCCATTTTGTTAACCTTATACAGGAGTACCATTTCTGTTTATAACTGAGTTAAATTTTTCCCCCTAATAGTTTTAGCTCTCTTCCACATTTAAACTTAAAACTCGGCTGGGTTCCCCTCACCCCAGATACATACCTTTAACTAGCTCAGGATATTTAATACTTTAACAAAATGTTTCATTTTGCTTTATTCTCCCTCCCCCCAATGCAGTGGCTTAGGTGTAATTTTAATATTTTTCAGCATTTGTGCTGTCTCATATTAATCAGATCTCATTTTGAGCACTTACAGTGTTTTTAGAGATTTTTTTAATATTGTTTAAGATACTAATCTTTCCTGACCAGGCAGTGGCACAGTGGATAGAGCTCCGGACTGGGATGTGGAGGACCCAGGTTCAAGACCCTGAGGTCCCCAGCTTGAGCGTGGGCTCTTCTGGTTTGAGCAAAGCTCACCAGCTAGACCCAAGGTCGCTGGCTTGAGCAAGGGGGGGGTGTTACTTGGTCTGTGGTAGCCCCCGGTCAAGGCACATATGATAAAGCAATCAATGAACAACTAAGGAACCAGAACAAAGAATTGATGGCTTCTCATCTCTCTCTCCTTCCTGTCTGTCCCTCTCTCTGTCTCTGCCCCCACCCATACAATTACTAATCTTTATCAAGAGTACCACTTTCAAATCTGGTTCACGTTCTGTGCCCATATCATCTTTCATGTTAAAACTGGTCTCTGTTGGAGCACTTTATGTTCAAGTGAGCTTAAGTATAGAAAGTACTGTGAAGGTGTTGTTTTATATATACTTTTTTCCTCCTTCTGTGTAAATGCCCCTATATGCTCAGTCTTTTTTGGAAAATCTTCAGCCCTACTAAATTTTTGCTTGCCTTGTTTGATTGAAAAGTCATTCAGGGGCCTGACCGATTAGCTCAATTGGTTAAGAATGTTCTCCAGAAACGACAAGTTTGCAGGTTTAATCCCTGGTCAGGGGCATACACGGAAAGGCAACCAACGAATGCACGACTGAGGGAACAACAAATTGAATGCTTCCCTTCCCCCTTCCTTTTCTCCCTTCCTCTCTCTGTCTCTGTAAAAGCCAATTTAAAAAAATTAAGCCATTTGGTTGGAGTGTCCTCCTGAGTGTTGGAGGTTTCTGTTCGATCCCGGGTCAGGGCACATACAGGAGGAGGCAGCTCGATGTTCCTACTCTACCTTTCTCTTAAAAAAGGAAAAGAAAGTCATTCTGGTCTTCCTTGCTGTAAGAGTTTGTGCCTGTATGAAAAACGCTGCACCCCCCCCCCCCAACACACATAGAATGTCCACGGCACCACCTCCTCACTCCAGATCTTTCCTTTGAAGTCTACATTTTGATGCCTCTTCTAACTTATCTCACTTTGGTCTTGAGTTCTGAAGGCTTTTCTGGACCATTCTATACCTGCTCTGTATTCTTATTTCTTTAATCTTTTTTCTTTTCCTGGTGCTTGCTGGTCACTTGAAGAGTTTGCAGTGGCATTGTGTCATTACTATTTTTCACTTCCTACTCAGCCCACGACCTTTATTTTAAAAGAGTTGCCTCATTTCAGATTTTTAGAGCTCGGAACTGATGTTTTTGTGCGAGGTGGTTTCTGTAGCATCTAAAACGACTGCTCTTGATTTTGAGGTGTGCTTTCAAGTCTGTTCCTCTGTGCAGGATTGGTGAAGGAAGGCCAACATTTGTCTTTCTTTGGCTGAGTTTATGATAGGGTATTGATTTGGGTGTCTTGGTGTCAGGTGTTGTTCAGAGCAACTGAAAGGGTGTTAGCATCATGGTAAGTGCTGGAGATACAAAGCCAAGCTGCAATGCCGATGCTCTAAACAGGTTTGTAATGCAGCAGAAGAGGCAGAGAACAGCGACTGAAGTACAGGATGGTATGAAGTGCAGGACGGATGTTACGTTTAGGTGGCAATGCAGGGTGCTGGTACTTTAGACAAGAGGTGCACTTAGCTCAGCCATGGGAGGGACTGCTGACGGCAGTGATTCCTGAGTGCTGTGAAGAGTCTTAAAGGAGGCCCAGAATGTCGGCAAGGGTTTTTCAAAGATGGTGTGTATTCACAGATATGCATCTAAGAATGAGCATGTAAAACTGAGGGAAGAGCAGAAAAATAACATGTTTGTGTATCACATGCCTTGCTTTGATGCTTCACCCCAGTTATATCCCAGGGTCTTGATTTTCTTTTCAGCCATCTTTTGGCTTTTTCTGTCCATTTTCAATTTTACCTGAGACTATAGAAAAGAAATACCATGACCAGGAATTAAATAGGAGAGGGCCTCCGGAAAAATGGACAGGCAGATGGTTTTTTAGTGCCAGGTCGTGGAGGCTTGGAATGTTGTCTGCTGTTGCCCCAGCATCTAGTGCATTGCCTGCTGCTTAGGAAAGGCTCAATAAATGTTTCTCTTCTGAAAGGCACCTCCTTGCCCCGTCCCCATCTCCTCATGTCAGTGCCTTTTTCCTTGTTCAGTGGCTTCTCTTTGTCCAGGTGCCTACCTAGAGGATCTCTCTGCTCACCTTATCGACACGCTTGTCCCATATCTAGTCACTGGGCCGTAACTGTTATATTGGGTCCACATTACTGTATGACTGTGCTTATGCATACAGAGCTGCTAATGGTTCCATGTGCGGCTCCTGAAACTTCTGATGTTGACAGTATGGCAGGTGAAGACAGTCTGGCAGGTGCCACAGTTGGCACCTCTAAGAGTGACATTTCTTTGAGTTTTTTTCATGAATGATTACGAGTTCATTGAAGTGCTGAGCTGTACTTCCTAATAAACTCTTGTGTGTGCATGCATATGCGTTTATATATATCTGCATTGTACATTACTTGCCATTAAGCAAAAATGACATTCTGGGAAGATGTTTGCTTATTTGTCATGTGGTCTTTACACACACAGATGAATCGCTAATGTCCCTCAGATTGGGAAGCTGGCTCTTTAAGGGTGTTGCCACTTTGAGGTCAAGTTTATTTGTCTTATAGAAAGGTCCTCTGGGGGATGCAGTGTCTTCACCAGATAGTTTACTGTACAATAGTAGCTGGCTAGTTAGATGGAGGGGGTTTTAATTATTTACTTATTTATTTTGGTTTATTTGTTTTTTTAACACGGGTAGTAGACTTTTACTTACTTACTCTACATTTTGTAATTTGCCATAGTATGGGTCCCACTTTCCCAGAAAATGCACACCCGCAAGCTCTTTTACAGCCAGGTTAAAGGGCTTATGAACTAGGGTGGGACCAGTCATTTTCACAGAGTAAGACTTGTACATAGAGGTGAGTATTGTGCAATAGACATCGTGTACTTTTGAATTGGTATTTACTGGCAGGTAGTGTTCGGTTTGTAAGGCGTGGCAATGGCAGAGCTTATGGGATTCAGTCGAGTGATGTTAGTGCTGAGTGGTGGCAATACTTTTTTTTTTTTTGCATCTGACTTCTTATTCTCTGACCATCTGGGATTTGTGGGTAGATGTCATATTAGTTTTGGAATATTTTCGGCCATTATCTCTTCAAATATTTTTGTTCCATTCTCTCTCTTATTTCTGTAATTCCAGATACCAGTATAATAGAACCTTTGATCTTGTCCCATGGCTCTGAATGTTCTGTTCTGTTTGGTTTTCACTCTGTGTTTTGGTCGAGGTAATTTCTGTTGACCTATCTTCTTTTGGCTGAGTTGAGTCCACTGAAGATCCTATTGAACACACTCTTTTCTCTTAACCATGTTTTTCATATGTAGTATTTCTATTTTATTTTTTCTTATAGTTTCCATCTCCTGCTGAATTACCCTTCTG